>NW_007254554.1:0-4198 GCF_000164805.1 Carlito syrichta | reverse complement strand
GTAGGGCTAAAAAGGAATCAGGGTTTAGAAGCTGGAGCATAGTTAATAGCAGTCCTCATATACAGAATCTACACGATATCTAACTTAGGAGAAATGAGAAACCTGTATTACACGGTTCCTCCATCCCTATATGTCCATGACATCTTGTTAATGGGGAAAAAAGAATCAGGGTTTCCAAACAGGATTCTGGGGAAAGGCAGTCCTCATATACAGGTCATTACACGGCCCCACGCTAAGGAAGAATAAGGAATCTGTGATAAACTAGTCCACAATCCGAATAATTCTCAGGGCGTCTTGTGGTATATACAAGAATCAAGACTTCAAGCGTGTCTTATGTTTCAGAGATATTTATCTTGTGGGTATTATGAATCAGTCATTTCAGGATTCCAGCAACATTCTGGTCCTCTTGAGAGTTGTAATCCGGTATCTGGTAGTACAAGTCCCTTAGGTTCCTTGGGACAATTAAGGCCAGTTTCCTGGAAAAAAGTATCATCTTACCATATTTGGAAGTAACTTTGTTCTTAAGATGAACTTGGTAATCCTTAAATTTCCGTTTCTACTTTATTTGTAGAGGGGCCGAGGGTTTTGCAGTCGCCAAATATGTAGTACGAATTATTAAAATGTAACCAGGATCCATGGAATCCACGTCCCTAGAAAACATCTGGACATCTGCATTTTGTATACAGACTTTTGGAATCCACATAGACAGGGAAAATCAGGGCATCTTACTGAGAACGGAAAGGGAATCCGTTTCTTGGAGTTCTCGATCGCCTAAATCTAGAAGTCTCTTGATATGGTTTAATCAGCAATCTGGGCTTCTATGTCGCCACATTTTTAGTGTGTCTTTTGAAAACGGACCAAGAATCTTGGGTTCCAAATCCTCAAGAACTTTATGCGAGTCTTTCTCTTGATTTCCAAGCAACTGGAATTCTAGGTCACCAGGAAATATCTTGACGTCTTGCGGAGAATGAAGCAGGAATTTCAGTAATGGGAGTCTTCATATACAGAACACTACACTACCTGTTGCTACGGAAGAATAAGGAATCTTGGCTACACGAGGCCTCCATCCCAAAAACCTACAGACCGTATTGTTAAGAGATAACCACCTTTCAGGTTTGGCAGTAATAATCTGTATAAAGGGAGTCCTCATATACAGGAAACTGCACTGTCTATTGCTAAAGGAGAATAAGGAATCTGGTTTACACGTGTCCTCCATCCCAATAAAACTTCAGGGATTCTTGTTAAGGTCTTAACCCGAATTTGGGTTTTTGAAGCATAACCTATGAAATTAAATCCTGTTATAAAGGCAACTGCACTGACTCTTCCTATAAAGAATAAGGAATCTGGGTGACATGTTTTCTCTATCCCCTAAAAGTACATGGCGTATTCCTAAGATCTAAACAAAAATCAAGCTTTTGACGCATATATCTGTGAACAGGAGTACTCATATACAAGAAACTGCATGGCTGTTGCTAAAAATAAGTAATTTGGGTTATACGAGTCCTCAGTCCTGAAAATCTCCCGGGCATCTTGCTGAGGGCTAAAGAAGAATCAGGGATTCGATGCATGAATGTGGGTAATAGCAATCCTCAAATACAGGAAACTACATGGCCTCTTTCTAATAAAAGAGAAGAAACCTGTTTTCCACGGTTCCTCTATCAAAAAATCTACATGACTTCTTACTAAGGGCTAAACAAGAATCAGGATTTCGAAACAGGAATCAAGGGAAAGAGACCCCTCACATAAAGGACACTAAATGGCCTCCAACTATGTACAAATAAAGAATCATTGTCGTACGCATCCTCAATCAAAAAAATTCCCAGGTTGTCTGCTATGGGACAAACAAGAAACAGATCTTCGAGCTCCCCAAATGTTTCGGAGCAATTTAACATTCGTATATTATGAATTGGTCATTTCAGGACTCCAGCAACATTCTGTTCCTCTTAAAAGTTGTAAATGGTATTGGGCACTCCAAGTCCGTTAGGTTCCTCAGAATAACTAAGGCCAGATCCAGGACAAAAAGAATCTTCTTGCCATATTTGGATGTAACTCTTGTCTTAGGGTGAACCCTGTAATACTTCCCTTTCCGTGTCTTTTTTTATTTTGAGACGGAACAAGGGTTTTGCACTTGCCAAATGTTTACTACGTGCTTTTAATGTTAGCAAGGAATCATGGAATGCACGAACCTATAAAACTTCTGGGCATCTGTCTTTTGATATACTGAAATTGGAAACCAAATCGACAGGAAAAATCAGGGCATCTTATTGAGAATTAAAAGGAAATCCGGTTCTAAGCGTTCTCATTTTTCGGAATCTACAGGCCCTCTTGATAAGGATTTATCAGCAATCTGGGCTTCTGGGTCCCTACATTTTCAGAACTACTTCCTCCGTGGATTCGCTAAATCTGTCATTACAGATACTCAGGATCTTTCTGGTCGTCTTGTTAGTTGTAATCAAGGATTTGGCCCTAGAAATCCTTTTGTTTCCTGGGACCA
This sequence comes from Carlito syrichta, assembly GCF_000164805.1. NCBI lineage: Eukaryota > Metazoa > Chordata > Mammalia > Primates > Tarsiidae > Carlito > Carlito syrichta. The sequence goes on along the minus strand of NW_007254554.1, from coordinate 1,704 downwards.
TCTACGACCATAATCATATTCCCCATAATCAAAAGGTGTATTGGTACAAAATTCCTCGATTCATGTGACCTTTAACTACAAAAAATTCTTGTGGGTGGGCAGGTAGAAATGGGGGTTTTGGTTTTGGAATATTCCACATCTTGGGAAGGTTTTGTGAAGGGGAACCAGGAATCTTGCATTCCAGTTCCAAAAGAAAAATATGAATGTCTTTCTCTTGATATCGAGAAAGCTGGAATTCTCGGTCACCAGGAGTTGTCTCGGCATCCTGTAGAGTGAAGCAGGAAGCTGGGTAATGGAGGTCGTCATATGCAGGAAACTCCACATCATATTGCTAAGGAACTATAAGGAATCGTCTTTATATGACTCCTCAATCCCCAAAACTACAGGCCGTCTTCCTAAGACGTAACCACGAATCGGGTTTTTGAAGTAGGAATCTGGGAAAAGGGAGTCCTCACTTAAAGAAAATTTCACTGCCTATTGCTAAGTAAGAATAAGGAATCTGCATTACTTGTGTCCTCAATCCCAAAGAAGCTTAAATTCATCTTGCTATGGGCTAAACACGAATCATGGTGTTTTCGAGCATGAATCTGGAAAATGGAGTCCTTATTTACAGGCAACTACATGACCTTTTGCTAAAAAAGAATAAGGAATCTGGGTTACACTAGTCCTCAATCCCAAAAATCTACAGAGCATCTTGGAAAGTTCTAAATAGAATCAGAGTTTTGAAGCAGGATGTATCTAATGAGAGTCTTAATATACAGGAAAATACACAGCCCCTTGCCAAGGAAGAAAAGAATCGGGGTTATAGCAGTCCTCAGTCTTAAAGTCAACAGGCTACTGCTGTGGGCTAAACAAGAATCAGGGTTTAGAAACTGGAACATAGGTAATAGCAGTCCTCATATGCAGAATCTACATGATCTCTAGCTAAGGAGAAGTAAGAAACCTTTTTTACACGGTTCTCTGTCACAATATCTACATGACATCTTGGTAATGGCAAAACAAGAATCAGGGTTTCCAAACAGGATTCTGGGGAAAGGGAGTCCTCATATACAGGACATTACATGGCTACTCAGTAAAGAAGAATAAGGAATCTGTGATACACTATTCCACAATTCGAAAAATTCTCAGGGCGTCTTGATACGGTATAAACAAGAATTAAGGCTTTCTGCTCGTATCATGTTTCAGAGATATATGGCTTGTGGGTATTATGAACCAGTCATTTCAGGACTCCAACAACATTCTGTTCCTCCTGAGATTTGTAATCGTATATCTGGTAGTACAAATCCATTAAGATCCTGGGGACAATTAAGGCCAGACTACCGGAAAAATATCATATTGCCATATTTGGATGAAACTTTGGTCTTAAGATGAACTTGGTAATCCTTAAATTTTCGTTTGTACTTTTTTTGTAGAGGGGCTGAGGATTTTCCAGTTGCCAAATATGTAGTAAGTATTATTAAAATGCAACCAGGATCCATGGATTCCTCGTCCCTAGGAAACATCTAGGCGTCTGTATTTTTGTACACAGAATTTTGCAATCTACGTGGACTGTGAAATTCAGGGCATCTTGCTGAGAACGGAAAGGGAATCCGTTTCTTGGAGTTCTCTATCGCCTAATTCTAGAAGTCTCTTGATATGGTTTAATCAGCAATCTGGGCTTCTATGTCGCCACATTTTTATTGTGTCTTTTGAATAGGGACCAGG
>NW_007254553.1:2141-5756 GCF_000164805.1 Carlito syrichta | reverse complement strand
GTATGTGTGTATGTGTGTGTGTGTGTGTGTGTGTGTGAGCGCGCGCGCGCTTTCACAGCCTGATTATACCAAAACCACCAAAAATTATTGGTTGTGTTTACCTTAAATCACAGGTTAGAGCTTCTCATTCAGCATGTCCCACAGCTAACACAAAACCAAAGAGGAGACTATGTACCTAGGCAATCCGAGTCTTGGAAGAATGATAAGGGTGATTCCAGGGGTACTGATGGCTCAGGCTGGTGAAATCAACCATCTTCTATGAAGGCAGGTGAAGTTAAGTGCCAGGAATGTGGCATGGTCCCAGTGTTTGAATTCCTTGCATCACTGATTTTCAGAAATTAGCTGAATTTTCCTTGTAGGGGGAAGGGACAGGAGTTAGTGATTGGAAATATCAAGTAATCAAAGATGTTGTCACATTGCAATCATCCATAATTTGGCCTTGAGATCTGGAAGATGAGAGACACAAGATGTAGGAAAAATAAAAGCAAAAGGGGAATGTTGGGGTGAACCTGGTATACCAAGCCTGTAATCCCGGCAAATTGGGAAGCCAAGGCAGGAAGATTGTTTCAGCACAGGAGTTCTAGAGCAGACTAGGCAATATAGTTACAAAAAAATTATCCAGTTATTGTGGCATGCACCTATAGTCCCAGCTACTTGAAAGGCTGAATCGGAAGGATGGTCTGAGCCCAGTAGTTTCACTTTATGGTTAGCTGTGATTATGCCACTGCACTCTGGTCTGGGTGACAGAGTGAGACTCTGACAAATTAAATTTAAAAATATATGATAATTGCCATTCTGACTGGAGCACATGTTCTCACTCATATAATGGACCTTGAACATCCAATGCAATACTATGAGAAAATGAAGGATGGTACTGGGAAACTATGGGGGGGAGGGGGATGGGATTAACAGTAGCAAATATCTGTCGGGGGATGGGAAAACACTTCTTATCTACAGGGTGCCTGAATGAAACGTCATTGTACACCTACCCTTAACTGTACCCCACAAAACCATAATAAAAACTACTGATTAATGAAAAAAAAAATATATGAATAAATAAATAAAAGCCTTGCCTTTGAAATGCCTAGCATATTTTATCTTCATTTCAATCTTAGGTGTCCACATGGCACCTTTTTGTTGCTTTGCTCTCTTTGCCATTTTTTGTCAATCTTTTCACCCCCCATCACCATATATAAATTTAGGCCCCCTATTTAATGTCTCCTTAATCTCAGACCAAGTCCCAGAAGAAATACAGCTGTCATTTATGACCCCAGACTTGGAAGGTGGGGTGTGAAGTGATTCTCATTCAATGGTGACTAGGACAGATGAAACCAGTCACAGATGATTTAAGCACCAGGATTCTCAAGTACTCATCCTATGGTTAAAATATCATACTTCCTTGATACCTCACATGTTAGTTGATTCCCTGTACTTCATATACACTTTAGTAAAACAGAGTTTATTTACACTATCCAAACATATCCGTGTGTAACATGGATACACTTCCTAAAGCACAGTCTAGCCCAAGTTTATCTCGATAAACATTAACTAAAAGTTTATTGTAATTGCTCCTTTCCAATACTTTTGGGGGAAAAGATTTTAACCAGTATTAACTCTGTGGTGCTTGAAAGCTTATAGATTTTTCTATGTGGTTTTTCTAAACCTCTTATACTTCACCCCTTAATTCCTAAAATATCCACTCTATTCCTCCCAGCTTTCCCTGTTGTCAAAATTCTCTATGCCACCTTCAAAAGGATGTAAGGTTATCACTTACTCAGAAAATAAACACTAGAGATTTCATGACAATTTGAAAAAGAAATTGATTGTGTTCATCTGTTGGACCACAGGCTGGTTTTTCTCTATTTCAAACTCTATTCTAATTTCTCCATGTAGGGTTGATTAGTGAAATATATATGTCCCCAACTGAGGAAGTGGTGATTTGATGTATGTTGTAGATATTTATGTACCTTTATTAAAATACTTTAAAATATTGTTTTAGTTGTCAGGAATTACATGTTTTTAAAACAGATTATTAAAGTAAAAAATTTCCAGAATATACTATTTTTTTTAGTTGAACTCTTACTCCATCACCCAGGCTGCACTATCACTATCACCCATTCTACAATCCTTCCAATTCAGACGATCCTTCCACTTCAGGTTTCCAAATAATCTAAAATACGGGACCATGCTGTAATACATGGATATTTTTTTCTTAATTGTAGAGATGAAGTCTCACCAAGTAGCAGAAGCTTTGCTCGAACCCATGGGCTTTAGGCAATGCCTTATTTTTAATTTTCTGGTTTCCTAATTGAATATTTTGTTGTGACATTTGCACGAATAACTTTATCAATATGTCAAGAAAGAAATCTCAACTAATGTTTTCATGGTTGTTAAAAAGAAAAGATAGAATCATAAGCTAAAAAGTATGGAGTATTTATTATTTTATTGTAGAGTTGTAGGGTACATTTATTTATACATATAAAATTACTGCAGTTGAGTTTGAGCTTCTAGCTTCCACTGACAGTGGACCTGATCCCCAGTGAGTAGTTATCCTGACCTTCTGGGCTTATTGCCACCAAGGGCTGTGGTATGGTATCATAAATTGTTTCTCGGGGCCATTACCCAGTTAGTTCTTCAGTCTCTCCCTCCAGGAGTGACCTTGCTGTGCCAAGGAATATACATCCTAAAGACCTTCCTTGTTAACTGCATGGAAGCTGCATCGATTCATAGATCTCCCAGAATCATGTGTTTCTTAGCTCGAACACAGCAGGAGACTGCAGTCCTCTTTTAGCTTTCCTCATCTGATAAGGGCATCATTATATTGCATCATGGGTATTATTTGCAATTTTAAAACTTCGAGCATCTTTTCATTTTCCTTGAGTCGTTGGTGTTTCTTTTTCTGTGGACCTCTTTTCCTATGTGGTGCCCACTTTTGATTGTTTTTAAAATGCCGCTTACTCATGATTGTTATTGTTTAGAGGGATGTGATCTCACTAAGCTGCCAGGCTGATCTCGAACCGGCCCTGGGTCACGGCCCTGGAGTGCCAGCTGCTTCCACCGTGCCGCCAGATCCCGGGCGAGGCCACCCAAGCGCTGGTCCTGGCGCAGTCTCTTCACCATCTTCCTGATGCGCGTCTCCGCCAGGATGTCCGCCGTCACAGGCAGGGCGGAGAGCCTCTCCAAGTACGTGTGCAGTTTCCTGGGGTTGGTCTTGGTGGCCAGGCGCGCCTGCAGCTTCTCCACCTCCCGCAGCGTCCCACTCGGGGCCATGGTTCCTCCAGCCACTGGGGCGGGCATCGCTCCCGGACCACCTTTGCGGTGCTCGACTCGCTGGTTCTCGCGGGCCAAGGTTGAGCAGGCTGCAAGGTTGGACTCCCACACCAGAGCGAGCTCCCCGGTGTGCTCTCCAACACGAATGAATCCCCAGGTGGGGTCCTGGACTTATAAACCCTCCCAGCGTTGTGGCTGTGGACACACCCTGACACCCTCAGGGTGGCTGGGCTACCCCACCCAGCCACTGATTGAATTAGCAAGACACAGTCAATCAGCGGAGTCCAGCTCAGATTGAGCGCTGGTCGCCAGGGTGGACTGTCTTCAATTAAGTTTCAACACTAC
>NW_007254553.1:0-741 GCF_000164805.1 Carlito syrichta | reverse complement strand
TCTCACAGGGAACTCTCCTCATGTCTGTAGCTGTCTGGAAGCCATGGTTCTGTTACTCATTATTTGGCACGTTTTTCAAGTTCAGTTTTTCGGGGAGTGTTGTGTGAGCTGGAGTGTTTGTGCCAATGTCTGTGATGCTGGCTATTGTTGCTGCTGTGAATCAGTCATCCTTTTAACGAGATCACAAACTGGTGAATTTTTTCCTGAGATGAATGTGACTCACCTGCCACTGAAGGCTTCCTATTCAACATTGTCTTTTTCTTCTTAAATTAGGTCATCTATCTGTAAATGGGTGATTTCTTTGGGGAAATGTCCCCCATGAACCTTTTGTGCAACGTCACTGATTGCATAATATTCCCATAAGTCTCACCACAAATTTTTAAAATGATGATACTGTCCATTCAGACCATTTGGTATTTAACAGTGTCAGTGTTTTCTTTTTTACATAATTACCTAAAGAAAAAATGGGCATCCTTTCCAGTTTTTTTAAGATTAGAAAACAAAAAAATGTGAAACAAGGCAAATCAGGACTGTCAGGAGTTGCCTAGGGATGTGCCATCGAAACTCTTGTTTTATTCCAATCCACAGAAATGTATCTTCTGCTAAATTAAAGCACTTTGTTAACAGCAAGTGTCTTTGTTTAACAACAATATGTCCTTTGAACCTGCAGTCCCTCAACTTTTTGGCATCAGGAACTGTTTTTGTGGATGTGCAGTCAGACTCATAAGGAGTACACCACCT
>NW_007254552.1:1910-4775 GCF_000164805.1 Carlito syrichta | reverse complement strand
GAGGTACATTTGTAGGCACAGGAGGGTGGTTTTTTAAAAAAAAGTTTTGGCCATCTTTTTTGTTAAAGGACTCTGGAGCTTGCTGCCACATGCCTGGTTTGAAAGAAGAGGAAAAGGCTGCAACTCTTTACGGGGTTAGAGATGAGAAGGAAAAATGGCCTGTCTGGGTGTGTCTGCTCTCCCTCCACTGCACCTCTGGCACCCTTCATGCAGGGGTTGCAGGATAAGAGAGTTACATTGCTTTAGAGACTTGTGGCCATTTGGACATTTCCTTTGCATTATAATCATTTTGATCTGTTCCCCAGGCTCTTTATTGAGAAGCTACCAAAGCATCGGGATTACAAATCTGCTGGTATTCCTGAAAAGAAAGACACAGTAAAGGTGGGTCTTCACTTTCATTGTTGCCCATCTAAAAGCTTCAAAGCAGAACAAACTTACTTCAAGATAAAAATAGTAGCCTCTGAGCATCTGAGCATCAAATGCTGCCATGAGCTGTAAGGCCATTTCACTAGAAGAGTTATAAAGCAGCAGGTATGGTACAGTAGGAGGGTGATCTTGAATCATTTTGGGAAACATTTTTGCCATCACTGACTTGACTTAAGTCTTCTTTTTAATTCTCTACCTACGTTTTTGGCATTATTCTAATTCTGCTTTCTGTTTTGTATCTCAGAAATTAAAGGAGATTGCATTTCCCAAAGCAGAGGAGCTGAAGGCAGAACTGTTAAAATGATATACCAAAAACATAGAGAATTTAATGAAGAAAAGGTTAGTTACATATAACAGCAAAGAAAAAAAAGGAAATTATTTTTGTTTCTTAGGCTGTGTCCTGGGATTGTAAAATGATATTTCAACCAATCCTGTGATTTGTGTGTGTGTGTGTTGTTTCACTTGGGGGTGGGGCAAAGCCCAGAAACTCAATAAAGTAGAACAACAGTGGGTAGTCTGAGTATTCTAACAGGGATTTAGCCTGCTTGTCCAAGAAGGTGACTTGAGAGACAGAAAATATATTCCCTATCTGGTATGTCTAGAGCGAGAACATTAGGAACAGTGAAAATTTTCACCAAAACATAGGTTTTTAGATCAGAGAATGTGGGGGTTTGATTCACATTTGGGTATACCTGAAGCTGTTTATAATAATTGCTTTTTCAAGCTATTTTCACATAATTCTTGTCAATAAGAGTAAGATAAAGCATGTGGGGAAACTCACAGTGCAAGTACCAAAGGCCAGATGTGAATACATACTGTAGACATCACATGTTATTGTATAGCTGGTTGCTGGGCTCCAGTCTGTACTCTGATGTTGAAAGTTAGCAAAGGGGTGAACAGCAATGAGGTGTATATTTCTAAAGCTCTCAGTGAGTGAAAACTTGAATGAACAAGGTTATTACTTAATATTTCTTGTTTAAAATGTCACTCACTATCGAACTTATCACAAGAACAATTTTGGAGACTTCATTTTGGGTTAAAATTCAATAGATACCCACAACATACCATGTATAAGCTTGAATTTGATTCTATTTTATGCCTTACTTGGGACAGAGAATATATACATGGCACAGTTAGAAAATAAAACTATATAATACAGATTATGGAGTACAGACAAAAAGTTACATCAAGATTTTGGTAAAGAAAATGCATTAAGTAGAGTCATTGGGGAGGGTACTGAGAGAATTGGGACCTCAACTGTCCATGAAGATAGATATATGGTGGCCAGATAGAAAGGAATGGTCACTCTCTTCTATGGGTATAGAGATACTGAAGGAAGCATGAATTCTGTGTTGGGAAATCAGGCCAGAACAGAAGTACATTTTGTAAATCTCCCTGCTAAAAACCTTGTTTTCCTGGGGTGTGAAGTCATCTAAGATGTGAACTGTTACTCTAAATCCTTTTCTTTCTTTGTAGAAGAAGGAAGCAGAGGCATTTGCCCAGAACATGACCATCAAGCAAGAACTAGAAAAGGAAAAAACAGAGGGTAGCACAACAGAAGTAGCAACAGTTGGAACAGGAACAGTTCCATGGCTTTGAGGAGATGATTCGGAACCAGGAGCTAGAAAAAGAGCAACTGAAAATTGTACAGGAGTTTAGGAAGGTGGACCCTGGCCTAAGTGGCCCACTGGTGCCTGACTTGGAAAAGCCCTCCTTAGATGTGTTCCCCACCTCACCCATCTCATCCACACAGACTTCAGACTGTAACACAACTGTAAGGCCAGCTAAGCCACCTGTGATGGATAGGTCCTTGTAACCTGGATCACTGAGCAACTCAGAAAGTAGTGAGTACATTTGCTGAAGTCATCTTCTTTCTTAGTTGCAACTGAACAGAGTATCATTCTGGGGAGTCAGCCTAGGAGTACCTCCAGTGATCCCAATGATTAAGCTTTGGTCACAGAAACCCATTTAATAAGTATTGCCGTACTGTGTCCTATCATACTCGCTATATTACAAAAATAGCCTTTGCATAAACCATAGAGTTTGCCTGGGGCCGGATTGATTTTCTGAAAAGCAAATACTATTCTTGAAAGTTAGACACTGAACTTCTAAGGGTTATACAGAGATTTGAAATGTTCAGTGAATTAAAGACCACTGATAACCTTTCACAAAAATAAATTCAAAATTTATAAATACCATTGTGCAATTCAATAGCTGACTTTTTTCACTTTGATTCTGTTTTATTTTGCATTTCATATATTATCCAGTTTCACATTCTCACAGAATCAGCCATACAGTAGTCACCAAGTCTCCCAAATCTGCAGTGGCAAGATGGTCACAGCTGTGGCTGAAGAGAAAGCGCTGATACACTCGCAAAAACAAAACAACATTGCACAATGTTTCCTTCATTTTTCTGAAACTAAAGCCTAACACAAGAGC
>NW_007254552.1:0-787 GCF_000164805.1 Carlito syrichta | reverse complement strand
AAACTTCCATCCTTGCTGGGTGGTGTCAGAGGAAGGATACCAGTGCACCTGAGCATGGAGGGCAGCGGCAGAAGCAGCAGTGGTGGCCGGATAGGTGAACGCAGCATGGGAGATGACTGGGGTCAGCTCCGTGGTGTACAGGGGGTAAGTGGCCAGGCCTCTGGGGACGCAGGGATCAGAGCAGCCCCCATCAGGTCATGGGGGTCCTGTGCAATGAAGTGTGCTCCGAGGGCCGGGTGCGCGTTGCTGGGATTCGGTGTTGCTATTCCTTGCTCTTGGCCATCTTGGTGTTGGCTTTGGCAAACTCTGGCCTCAGGATCTGCGGGTTCTCGGGATCAAAGCGGATACCGTCCAGTGCATTCTTGGCTGCTTCGGCTTCTGCCCGGCTGTCAAAGCTCATAAAACCAACAGGCTGTCTTGCAGTGAGTTTGATCAGGGACCCTTCGTACCCCTTGAAAGGCCAGAAGAGCAGGTAAAGTTCTCTGGGTTTAATGTCCAGAGGGAGGAGCTGAGGAACAGTGTCCGGACCTCCTCCTCCGGGGTGCCGCCAGGGCCCGGCCCGAGCCCTCGGGGTCCGCGCTGGTGCTGCGCTCTCCATCCGGCTTCAGGGTGCTCACGGTGCAGGGGGCGACAGGGGAGGGCGCCCGAGGGTGAAGGCGCCGGCCCCAGCGGGAGGTGGAAAGGGGCACGGTGCGCGATGCGCTCCGGGGGTGCGGGCCGGGTGGCGGGGTGTCGCGGGGCGGCGAGAGGGGCGGCCGCAGGCGTCGGGTCGGGGGTCACATCAAGT
>NW_007254551.1:2066-2876 GCF_000164805.1 Carlito syrichta | reverse complement strand
TAGGAACCAAGGTGGAGTTTGTTGATAGGTGAGCAGGGCAGTGGATATCTCTGCCTGGAGAAAGGCAGAGGCAGATTCTCTTCTGTAGATCCATTTCTTTCCGCTTGTCTGGGTCCCCAAGCTTGGGGTCACGGGCTGAGTGCTTCAGCCAGGGTGGACCCAGGGCTCCAGAGCTCCAAAGCTCCAACGGGCAGGTGGTGAGTGGCAAGAGTGGCTCTGGACCACCCACAGGGTACTTCAACCAGGAATGGGACCGGTGTCTTTGAGGCGCGGGCGTCCAGTGCCTCCCTGAGTGACCAGCGGCTTGGTGACGGTGAGAGATGATGTAGCCAGGGAGCTAGCTGAGACCAGAGACTCCCACACACACGGTGGAACAGCAGCAGCAGGGGGCCACAGTATCTGGCCCTGTGTGGGACCAAGGGACCCAAGCCTCTGACCAGAGCTTGCTGGTGGTGGGCTTGAATCACCAGCAGGTGGTGTTTACCCTCGCTCTAGATGGTCTTTATCTCAGTTGCTCGCGCACCCCTCAGGCACTGATGGTGTGATGTGGAATGTCTGCCTCGGTGGCAGTGGTGGCACCAACAGCAATGGTGGCAGCGGTGGTGGCTGGGCCACGGGCACAGGCAGTGCGATGTGCAATGGTTGCCTCTGTGTGGCAGCTGCCTCGGAGGAAGTGGCTGCCCAGCTGCCTTGGAGGAGGCAGAGGCTCGGTTGCCTTGGAGGAAGAGGCGGCAGCGCCTCCGCTGCCTTGGGGGGGGCAACGGCGCCTCTGCTGCCTCAGGGGGGCAGTGGCGGTGGCTCCACTGCCTC
>NW_007254551.1:0-1070 GCF_000164805.1 Carlito syrichta | reverse complement strand
ATCCTGATTTTTTTTAAAAAAAAGGTAAAACAAACAAACAAAAAATCACACACAGTTTGTAAGCCCAGAGTTCAAAGAAAATTGAAGAGGAAACTCCCACAAATTTGTCAAACAACTAGGAATTTAACTCAGATATTTTAACAAGCTGTTACATTGAACTTCACTTTGTGTACAATATGTAGAAATCAATGACTTGAGAATTTAATCGAGACCTGCCTGGGCAGCAAGACCTCATCTCTACAATAAATCAAAAAATCAGCCAGGTGTGATAGCGCATGCCTGCAATTCTGGCTACTTGGAAGGCTGAGGCGGAAGGATCACTGGAGCCCAGTAGGTTGAGACTGCAGTGGCCAGGAGCGGCCACTGCACTCCAGTCTGGGCAACAGAGTGGGACTCCAACTCAAAAAAAAAAAAATTTGATGGGGAAAAGTTAGACAGAAGCAGAAAGACATACTAGAAAAAGCACTGGATTAGGACTTAGAAGATTTCAGTTCATTATTTAGTGGTTGGGCACCCCTAAGTTAGACATCTCATCATTCCCCTCACCTATGAAATGGAATAATAAAACACAGTTATAAGAAACTGCAAATATTTGCAAGTTTTTATGAATTCTAAGGCCCCTGTAAAAACTAAGGTTTAAATAATAGTTTAAAAATAAATTCTAATCCTGGATTTCACTTATGAGATTCACTCCTAAATAAAAATATTTAGAAAGCAAATTACATATTTAGAAAGCAATTTACAAACACAGAAAGTCAAGGAATAAAACTACAACATGACTTCTCAACTTACTATATTTCCAATGTCATGATAAAGTCTGAATATTTGCTCTGAAGTTTGTTACTCCCATTTTACACAGCTGGTACCAGCAGGAATCTTAGGGACTACAAGATAAAGCCAAGAGCAGAAATGAATATCAGAGGCAATGTCTATGAACTGACTTTTGTTGATGCTGAAAAATAGGTACAGGAGAGTCATTATAATATTCTGTCAACTATTCTATATGTTCAAAATTTTCCATAATATAAAGTAAAAATAAGTAAGTAAAACTAATATATAAACCACACAAG
>NW_007254550.1:3249-4793 GCF_000164805.1 Carlito syrichta | reverse complement strand
TGAAACAGTTGTTCTGTGAAACCAGAGAGGAGGCACCAGAAAGCAAGTTTCAAAAGGAGACAGGCTGTGAGGGGAAGGGAGGAGAAAGGGTGGCATCCAGACCATGCAGGAACACAGGAGCCAATATGTAGATGGGAGCTGGGGGACAAAGAAAGACCAACCAGCTCATTGTCTCCTCTGAGGCCACACCTGGACAACAGAGACATCCCCATGGGGAAAGTGTCATCTCTTCTCTCTCTTGAATGTTGCCTGCTTGCTGCCACCAACCCAGGGAAGCCACGTGGAAGCTCAAAGAAACAAGTCCCTGCGTGACTGCTGCCTGTGGTGACAGCCTGACAGTGGTGATCTCTTCCTCCCAAAACATAAATATATTCATTTCCTTCTGATCCAGAAGGAAGGGAGCATGGAGTGGTGATGAGGAAGGTCCATCTGTGCATCGGTCTCAGGGACAGCTGTGGGCACATGGGCTTTCAGGCCTTGCTGCTGGAGGGCCTGTGGGTGGCTGCCACATAGCTTGCCAGGGTCAGACTGGGCAAACCTGCCCGGGGGGCCATGGTGTGCTCCACACCAGGAAGAGGCAGGGAGATGCCCCTTCAGGACTCCATGGCTACCACTGTGAAGCCTCCAATGAAATTGTCACTTCTCAGCAATCTGAGTGGCTCTGTCATGTGGGGCATCAATGTGCAAGGGCAACCTGTTCTGCTCACTTGAAAACCAAAACAAAGGCCAGGCTCGTGGGTCATTGTTGGGAGCCAACATATGTAACCACACAGCTGAGGCCTATGAAGGCCTATTCAGAAGGTCGCCTATGAAACAAGGATATAACATCAAGTGTGTACATATGAATAGTAACCAGTGTATTATAAGATAACAGAATTTTCAATATTAGGAAGTGACAGTCTAAAATAAAATCTTATTATATCCTATGAAAAATGCACAGCAGAATTATTTTATATCTCTTTTTCTTTCTAAACTGTTTTTCTTCTTAAGATTTTTAGCTGTTATTTCCTGGTAAACTGATTGATGAGCTTTTGTTCCAGTATGTAGTTTCATTTGGGGTTATGATTAGACGTTATAACTGTGATAATAGTTGTATTATGTTGCTTTTGGTCAAGCAGAACGTTCTTGGTTTTTGTACGTGCAGTAACTTTCAGCTTGCTTCAGTCCCCGGCTGTCATTATGGCAACTGTGCAGTTCATTGTTTTAAGTGGCATGGCAGGTTTTGAGACGTAGGTAGTTTCCATGTAATAGGCAATCAGATTTAGGTTTTAGGTTAAAATGTCATTGAATTAAGTTTTATAGAACATAGAGTAAGTTCATAATTTTTATACTTATTAGTACTAATGATAAGGTTTGTAATAGATTATAGTAGGATAATAGTTGTATTAGAATTTAGACATGATATTATAAGATAAGTAATTAATAAAGTATAAAAGACAATAGGTTTAGATATTTGAAATTTATAGAAGTTGTGATAAAATTTTATGTTAAGATAGTTCATAGGTAATTAATATACAATCATAGGGCAGTATAGAAATGTAGTA
>NW_007254550.1:0-1865 GCF_000164805.1 Carlito syrichta | reverse complement strand
TGCAGCACAGTCCCAAGTGGACCAATGAAAAGGCATGTGCCACCATGCTCAGCTCATTTTGTTGGTATATTGTAGAGTCGAGGTCTAGTCAAGCTGCCCAGGCTGGTCTTGAACCCAGGGACTCAGGCTATCCTTTCACCTTGGCATACCAAAATGCTGGGGTGACAGTCATGAGCCACTGCACCCAGCCTTCCCATCCCACTCAAGGCCCCACCACCCATTCCACTCCCTTCAGACGACCCTGGAAACTGGACAGGGCAGCTTGAGTTGTCCACCAATCCTGCCCCAAGGTAGTGCCTGGAACAGGGACTTGTCTCCCCTGGGCACCTGACGCTCCAGCCACCTCGTTTCCAGGATGGATCTGCTCGCTTCTCCCAGGGGCTGACACGGGGAAAGCAAAGTCGTGACTCTTAAACTTTTGGGGGATGGGGATGGTTGGGCAACTCACGCTTGTCTCCTCGGGGAGGCCAAGATGGGCAGCTAACCAGAGCCCAGGTTCTCAAGACCAGGTTGGACACCATAGCAAGCCCACAACTTGACCCCAAACATAACCCAGGCCTCGGCGTGAGGATCGCCTCTGACCCAGGTTTAAAGACCAGTCAGGAAGACAAAGATGTTGACAAAATGGAAAGCCTGTGATTGCAGCACTTTGGGAATCCCAGGCCGAGAGGATGCCCTGAATTGGACGGTTTGAAAGCAGCCATTTCAACCTAGTGAGGAAAGAAAAGAAAGATTTAAAGAAAGAAAGAAGAAAGGAAGGAAGGAAGGAAGAAAGGAAGAAAGAAAAAAATGAAAGAAAGAAAAAAGAAAGAAATCCAACCCAGGCTTGGAGGCTCAGCCTGTAATCCCACACCTTGGGAAGCTGAGGTGAGTGGATTGCCTGAGCCCGCGTGTTAGAGATCCACCTGGGCAAGTTGGCGATAACTCATCTCTACAATAAATCAAAAAATTAGCCAGCTACTTGGAAGACTGAGGCGGAAAGATCGCCAGAGCCCAGCAGGTCGAGGCTGTGGTGGCCGGGAATGGTCACTGCACTCCAGTGTTAGTGAAAGAGTGAGACTCCAACTCAAAAACAAAGAAATCCATTCTCCTGCAAACCTTCTGCTCTGAGTCCTCTCGTGGCCCCCCACATGTTAGGGTCCCCCAAGTTTGGCACCTTCCAGACCCAAACCCCCCAATGCTTGCCCCTGCTATGGTGTGTGAGTTCCCGAGTCTCCCTGGGCAGGTTCCTGCCCTCTCTCCTCTCCAAGGTGAGAAATGTTCCCCAGGCAAATTGGCCCTCTGACTCGGCAATAAGGACCTCCCACGAAGGAATCCTGGGGATATTCCTCACCCGGGGACATTTCTTCACCCCAGTCCCATTTAGTACAGCTTTAAAGCTGTTTGTCATTTGAACACACCACGTGCAGTTGAGAATCTGTGTACGATTCTGATGTTTTTGGAGAAATGATCTGGCTCTGTGGCCAAGGCTGGGGCCCAGGGACACGACCATCATTCTCCACCAGCTTCGAAATTATGGGCTCCTGTGATCCTCCTGCCTCAGCCACTGGAGTGGCTGGGATAACAGCAGGCCCCCTGTATGAATGGGTGCAGAGACAAGGTCTCCCTGAGTGACCCGGGCTGACTTGAGCAACTGGACTCTAGCCATTCTCCCTCCTCGGCCTCCCAGATTGCTGAAATTCCAGATGTGGGATGCCTCACTAGGCATTCTGCTTCATTTTCGATGAAGGATTGAAGCCGGGCTTGGGCACTCAGCCTCGTCATCTCAGCATTTTGACAGACTGAGTCCAGTGGCTGGCTGGAGGTCACAAGCAGATACCTGCCCAGGCACCTCAACAAGACATTGTCTTTACCCTCCATCCCAA
>NW_007254549.1:0-7840 GCF_000164805.1 Carlito syrichta | reverse complement strand
GATTCCACATTTTGCAGAGGTCTTTTGAAGGGGAACCAGCAATCTTGGATTCCTGTTCACAAAGAACATTAAGGACGTCTTTCTCTTGATACCTAAAACCTGGAATTCTCGGTCTCTAGTAACCTTCTTGGTATCCTGCATAGTGAAGCAGGAAGCTGGGTAATGGAGGTCCTCTTATAAAGGAAACTACATGTCATATTGCTAAGGAAGTTTAAGGAATCTTCCTTATATGAGTCCTCAATCCCAAAATCTACAGCCCATAACCTAAGAGGTAACCACGAATCAGGATTTTGAAGTAGGAATCTGCATAATGGGAATACTCATATACTGGAAACTTCGCTGCCTATTGCTAAGTAAGAAAAAGGAATCTGCATAACTCGGCTCCTCAATCCCAAAAATATTCAGGTCGTCTTGCTATGGGCTAAACACGAATCATGGTGTTTTCGAGTATGAATCTGGTAAATGGAGTCCTTATTTACAGGGAACTCTATGAAGTGTTGCAAGAAAGAATAAGGAATCTGGGTTACATGAGTCCTCAATCCCAAAAATCTACAGAAAATCCTGGAAAGTGCTAAAAAGAAATCAGAGTTTTGAAGCAGGATGTATCTAATGAGAGTCATATTATACAGGAGAATACACAGCACCTTGCCAAGGAAGAAAAAGAATCGAGGTTATAGCAGTCCTCAGTCCTAAAAATCAACAGGCTATCTACTGTGGGCTAAAAAAGAATCAGGGTTTAGAATCTGAAGCATAGGTAATAGCAGTCCTCATATACAGAATATACACGACCTCTAACCTAGGAGAAATAAGAAACCTGTATAACACAGATCCTCCATTCCAATATGTACATGACATCTTGCTAATGGCAAAACAAGATTCATAGTTCCAAACAGGATTCTGGGGAAAGAGAGTCCTCATATACAGGACATTACACGGCCCCACGCTAAGGAAGAATAAGGAATCTGTGATAAACTAGTCCACAATTCGAAAAATTCTCAGGGCGTCTTGCTGCGGTATAAATAAGAATGAAGACTTCAAGCTTGCCTCATGTTTCACAGATATTTGGCTGGTGGGTATTATGAATCAGTCATTTCAGGACTCCTGCAACATTCTGGTCCTCTTGAGAGTTGTAATCTGGTATCTGGTGGTACAAGCCTCTTAGGTTCCTTGTGACAATTAACGCCACATTCCCGGAAAAAAAGAATCATATTGTCGTATTTGGATGTAACTTTGCTCTTAAGATGAACTTACTAATCCTTAAATTTCCGTTTGTACTTTATTTGCAGAGAGACCGAGGGTTTTTCTGTTGCCAAATATTTAGTACGAATTATTAAAATGTAACCAGGATTCATGGAATCCACGTCTCTAGGAAACATCTGGGCATCTGCATTTTGTGTACAGACTTTTGGAATCCACAAGGACAGGGAAAATCAGGGCACCTTGCTGAGAATGGAAAGGGAATTGGGTTCATGGAGTTATCAATTGCCTAAATCTACAAGGTCTCTTGATAAGGTTTAAACAGCAAACTGGGCATCTATGTCGCCACATACTTAGTGTGTCTTTGAACACGGACCAGGAATCTTGGGTTCCAATTCCTCAAGAACTTTATGCGAGTCTTTCTCTTGATATCAAAGCAACTGGAATTCTAGGTCACCAGGAAATATCTTTGCGTCTTCCTGAGAATGAAGCATGAATTTCAGTAATGGGAGTCCTCATATACAGAACGCTACATGATCTGTTGCTACGCAAGAAGAAGGAATCTTGCTTACACGGGTCCTCCATCCCAAAAACCTACAGAGCATCTTGCTAAGAGGTAACCAACATTCAGGTTTTGGGAGTAGGAATCTGGATAATGGCAGTCCTCATATACATTAAACTGCACTGTGTATTGCTAAAGGAGAATAAGGAATCATGTTTACACGTGTTTTCCATCCCCAAAAAAACTTCAGGGTGTCTTGCTAAGGGATAAACACAAATTTGGATTTTTGAAGCATAACCTACGAAATTAAATCCTCTTCTACAGGCAACTGCACTGACTTTTCCTATAAAGAATAAGAAATCTGGGTGACATGTTTTCTCAATCCCCTAAAAGTACACGGCATCTTCCTAAGATCTAAACAAGAATCAAGGTTTTGACGCATATATCTGTGAACAGGAGTACTCATATACAGGCAACTGCACGGCTGTTGCTAAATATAAGGAATCTGTGTTATACGCGTCCTCAGTCCTGAAAATCTACAGGAAATCTTCCTGAGGGCTAATGAAGAATCAGGGTTTCATGCATGAATGTAGGTAATAGTAATCCTCTTATACAGGAAACTACATGGCCTCTTGCTAAGAAAAAGAAGAAATCTCTTTTCCACGGTTCATCTATCAAAAATATCTACATGACGTCTTACTGAGGGCTAAAAAAGAATCAGGGTTTTGAAACAGGAATCTAGGGAAAGAGAGTCCACACATAGAGGACTCTACATGGCCTCCAACTAAGTACGAATAAAGAATCTTTGCTGTACTTGTCCCCAATCCAAAAAATTCCCAAGGTGTCTGCTACGCAACAAACATGAAGCAGAGCTTTGAACTCCACAAATGTTTTGGAGCAATTTAGCATGCGGATATTATGAATCGGTCATTTCAGGACTCCAGCAACATTCTTGTCCTCTTAAAAGTTGTAAGCGGGTATTGTGCACTCCAAGTTCGTTAGGTTCCTCAGAAGAAACTAGGCCGGATTCCAGGAAAAAAATAATCTTCTTGCCATATGTGGATGTACCTCTGTTATTACGGTGAACCCTGTAATCCTTCCCCTTTCGTGTCTCTTTTTATTTTGACACAGCACAAGGGTTTTGCAGTTGCCAAAAGTTTAGTACGTATTTTTAAAGGTACACAGGAATCATAGAATCCACTTCCCTAGGCAACTGCTGGGCATCTGTCCTTTGATATACTGAGTTTGGAATCCACATCGACAGGAAAAATCTGGTCATCTTACTGAGAACGAAAAGGAAATCCGGTTCTAGGATTTCTCATTTTCCGGAATCTACAGGGCCTCTTGATAAAGTTTTATCAGCGATGTGGGCTTATGGATACCTACATTTTCAGAGCTACTTGCTCCGTGGATACGCTAAATCTGTCATTACAGATCCTCAGGAATATACTGGTCCTCTTGTTAGTTGTAATCAATGCTCTGTCCCTTAAAATCCTTTTGTTTCCTAGGAACATCTACGACCATAATCATATTCCCCAGAATCAAACGGTATATTGGTACAAAATTCATCAATTCTGGTGACCTCAAATTACAGAAAATTCTTGTGGGAGGGCAGGTCGGAATTGGGATTTTGGGCTTGGAAGATTCCATATTTTGGGGAGGTCGTGTGAAGGGGAACCAGGAATCTTGGAATCCAGTTCCCAAAGAACATTATGGACGTCTTTCTCTTGATATTCAAAAAGCTGTAATTCTCGGTCACCAGGAACTGTCTCATCATTCCGAAGAATGAAGCAGAAAGCTGGGTAATGGAGGTCGTCATATACTGGAAACTACACGTCATATTGCTAAGGAAGAATAAGGAATCTTCCTTATATGAGTCCTCAATCCCAAAACTACAGGTCGTCTTACTAAGAGTAACCACGAAACACATTTTTGAAGTAGGAATCTGGGTAATGGATGTCCTCACATACAGGAAACTTCAGTGTCTATCGCTAAGTAAGAATAAGCAATCTGCGTTACTCGTGTCCTCAATCTTAAAAAAACTTCAGGTTGTCTTTTTATGGGCTAAACACAAATCATGGTGCTTTCGAGCATGAATCTGGGAAATGGAGTCCTTATTTACAGGCAACTACATGACCTTTTGCTAAGAAAGAATAAGGAATCTGAGATACACGAGTCCTCAATCAAAAACATCTGCAGAGCATCTTGTAATGTGCTAAAAAGGAATCAGGATCTCGAAGCAGGATGTATCTAATGAGAGTCCTAACATACTGGAAAATACACAGCCCCTTGCCAAGGAAGAAAACGATGCCAGGTTATAGCATACCTCAGTCAGGAAATCAACAGGGCATCTGCTGTTGTCTAAACAAGAATCGAGGTTTACAAGTTGGAACATAGGTAATAGCAGTCCTCATATGCAGAATCTATATGATCTCTAACTAAGGAGAACTCAGAAACCTCTTTTACATGGTTCCTCCGCCACAATATCTGCATGAAATCTTACTAATGGCAAAACAAAAATCAGGGTTTCCAAACCGAATTTGGGGAAAGGGAGTCCTCATATACAGGACATTATATGGCCCCTCACTAAGGAAGAATAAGGAATCTGTGATACACTAGTTCACAATGCACAAATTCTCAGTGTATTTTGCTGCAGAATAAAGAAGAATCAAGGCTTCGAGCTCGTCTCACATTTTGGAGGTATTTGGCTTGTGGTTATTATGAATCAGTCATTTCAGGAATCCAGCAACATTCTGGTCCTCTTGAGAGTTGTAATGGGGTATCTGGTAGTACAAGTCCCTTAGATTCCTTGGGACAATTAAGGCCAATATTCCGGAAAAAAGTATCATCTTACCGTATTTGGATGTAACTTCGTTCTTAAGATGAACTTGGTAATCCTTAAATTTCCGTTTCTACTTTATTTGTAAAGGGGCCGAGGGTTTTTCAGTTGCCAAATTTTAGTACGATTTATTAAAATGTAACCAGGATTCAGGGAATCCACGTCCCTAGGAAATATCTGGGCATCTCCATTTTTAAATACAGAATTTTGGAATCGACATGGACAGGAAAATCAGGGAATCTTGCTGAGAACCGAAAGGGAATCCGGTCTTGGAATTCTCAATCGCCTAAATCTACAAAGTCTCTTATTAAGGTTTAATCAGCAATCTGGTCGTATATTTCGCCACATTTTTAGTTTGTCTTTTGAAAAGGGACCAGCAAACTTGGTTTCCAATTCCTCAAGAACATTATGGAGTCTTTCTCTTGATATCCAAGCAACTGGAATTCTAGGTCACCAGGAATTATCTTGGCGTCTTGCTGAGAATGGAGCAGGAATTTCAGGTATGGGAGTCCTCATATACAGAACACTACACGACCTGTTGTTACGGAAGAATAAGGAATCTTGCTTACACGAGTCTTCCATCCCAAAAAACTACAGACCGTCTTGCAAAGAGATAAGCACCATTCAAGTTTTGAGAGTAGGTATCTGGATAATGGTAGTCATAAACAGAAAACTGCACTCTCTGTTGCTAAAGGAGTATAACAAATCTGGTTTACACGTGTACTCCATCCCAATAAAAACTCCAGGGTGTCTTCTTAGAGCAAACCACGAATTTTGATTTTTGAAGCATAAACTTGGGAAAAGAAATTCTCATATACAGGCAACTGCACTGACTTTTCCTAAGAATGAATAAGGAATGAGGGTGATATATTTTCTCAATCCCCAAAAAAGTACATGGCGTGTTCCTAAGATCTATACAAGACTCAAGCTTTCGACGCCAGTACCTGTGATCAGGAGTACTCATATACAGGCAACTGCACGGCTGTTCCTAAAAATAAGGAATCTGTGTTATACGAGTTCTCAGTCCTGAAAATCTACAGGGCATCCTGCTGACGGCTAAAGAAGAATCAGGGATTCAAGGCCTTAATGTATATAATAGCAATCCTCATATACAGGAAACTACATGACCTCTTGCTAAGAAAAAATAAGAAATCTGTTTTCCACGATTCCTCCATCAAAAAATCTACATGGCGACTTACTAAGGGCTAAACAAAGTAAGGGTTTCGAAACAGGAATCTAGGGAAAGAGAGTCCTCACATACAGGACACTTCACGAATTCCAACTAATTACGAATAAAGAATCATTCTTGTACGCATCGTCAATCCAAAAAATTCCCAGGGTGTCTGCTATTGGACAAACAAAAAACAGAGCTTCGAGCTCCCAAATGTTTCAGAGAAATTTTGAATGCGGATATTATGAATCGGTCATTTTAGGACTCCAGCAACCTCCTGGTCCTCTTAAAAGTTGTAAATGGGTATTGGGCAGTCCAAGTCCATAAGGTTCCTCGAAACAACTAAGGCCAGATTCCAGGACAAAAGAATCTTCTTGTCGTATCTTGATGTAATTCTGGTCCTAAGGTAAATCTTGTAATCCTTCCCCTTCTGTGTCTCTTTTTATTTGAGAAGGTACAAGGGTTTTGCACTTGCCAAATGTTTACTACATACTTTTAATGGTAACCAGGAATCATGGAATCCACGTCTCTAGGAAACTTATGAGTATCTGTCTTTTGATATATTGAATTTGGAATCCACATCGACAGGAAAAATCAGGGCATCTTACTGAGAACAAAAAGGAAATCCGTTTCTAGTCATTCTCATTTTCCGGTATCTACAGGGCCTCTTGATAAGGTTTAATCAGCAATCTGGGCTTCTGGGTCCCTCCATTTTCAGAGGCTGTTGCTCCATGGATACGCTAAATCTGTCAATAAAGATCCTCAGGATATTTCTGGTTCTCTTGTTAGTTGTAATCAAGGATGTGGCCCTTGAAGTCCTTTTGTTTCCTGGGAAAATCTATGACCATAATCATATTCCCCAGAATCAAAGGCATATTTTTACAAAATTCCTCGATTCAGTGACCTCAAAATACAGAAAATTCTTGTGGGTGGGCAGATAGGAATTGTTATGTTGAGTTTGGAAGATTCCACATTTTGCGGAGGTCTTTTGAAGGGGAAACAGCAATCTTGGATTCCAGTTCCCAAAGAACATGATGGACGTCTTTCTCTTGATATCCAAAAAACTGGAAATCTCGGTCTCCAGGAACCATCTCGGTATCTTGCATAGTGAAGCAGGAAGCTGGGTAATGGAGCTCATCTTATAAAGGAAACTACATGTCATATTGCTAAGAACGTATAAGGAATCATCCTTGTATGAGTCCTCAATCCCAAAAACTACAGGCCATAACCTAAGAGGTATCCACAAATCAGGTTTTGAAGTAGGAATCTGGGTAGTGGGAATACTCACAGATAGGAAACTTCGCTGCCTATTGCTAACTAAGAATAAGGAATCTACATTACTCGGGTCCTCAATCAGAAAAAAAATTCGGGTCATCCTGCTATGGGCTAAACACGAATCGTGGTGTTTTCTAGTATGAATCTGGTAAATGGAGTTCTTATTTACAGGCAACTCCATGACGTGTTGCCAAGAAAGAATAAGGAATCTGGGTTACATGAGTCCTCAATCCCAAAAATCTACAGAGAATCTTGGAAAGTTCTAAAAAGGAATCAGAGTTTTGAAGCAGGATGTATCTAATGAGAGTCTTATTATACAGGAGAATACACAGTACCTTGCCAAGGAAGAAAAAGAATCGGGTTTATAGCAGTCCTCAGTCCTAAGAATCAACAGGCCATCTACTGTGGTCTAAAAAAGAATCAGGGTTTAGAAGCCGGAGCATAGATAATAGCAGTACTCATAAACAGAATTTTCATGATCTCTAACTTAGGAGAAATAAGAAACCTGTATTACACGGTTTCTCCATCCCAATATGTACATGACATCTTGCTAATGGCAAAACAAGAATCAGGGTTTCCAAACAGGATTCTGGGGAAAGGGAGTCCTCATATACAGGACATTACACGGCCCCACGCTAAGGAAGAATAAGGAATCTGTGAAAACTAGTCCACAATCTGAAAAATTCTCAGGGCGTCTTGCTGCGGTATAAACAAGAATCAAGACTTCAAGCTTGTCTCATGTTTCAGAGATATTTGGCTTGTAGGTATTATGAATCAGTCATTTCAGGACTCCAGCAACATTCTGATCCTCTTGAGAGTTGTAGTCTGGTATCTGGTGGTACAAGTCTCTTAGGTT
>NW_007254548.1:2902-22222 GCF_000164805.1 Carlito syrichta | reverse complement strand
CTCCCCTCCAGAATCAAACTCTGATTCCTCATCACCCATGGTCACCATGGTAGGCACAGCAAAACTCTTCAAAAGTTGATGAGGCAGCCGGGCCTGGTGGCTCAGCCTGTAATCCTGCACCTTTGGGAGGCTGAGGTGAGTGGATTGACTGAGCCCGCGGGTTCAACACCCGGTTGGGCAGCGAGACCTCATCTCTACAATAAATAAAAAAAATCAGCCGGTCGTGGTAGCGCATACCTGTAGTTCCAACTACTTGGAAGGCTGAGGCAGAAGGATCACTGGAGTCCAGCAGTTCGAGGCTGCAGTGGCCGGGAGTGGCCACGGTACTCCAGTCTGGGCAACAGAGTGAGTCTCCAACTCAAAAAAAAAATTTGATGAGGCAGATATTCAAATGGGTCATCACCACCTCAAGGGACATGCAATCAGTTCAAGGTAATCAAGTCATTAAGACCGTTGGCACCCTCCCTTCCACTGGGATCTGGAACAGAGATGAATGTGTTGGTTATGATCAGATAAATGCATGCATTCCCCCACCCTCTGTGAAAGGGGTCTATACTCATGGACTGTATTAGCTCTAGAATTATAATAGTTATCCAAGTAGGAGAGGAGCAAGTGACCAAAGGAAACACAACTGATTCAATGAGGCATTTTCAGTTTCACTGTACCAGTCATGCATACTTTAGACATGCATGGCTCAGTCTTTGAGATAAGCATATGCTAGTGCAGGACCAACCATGTTTTTCATTGAAAGTGGATTGGATTTTTTAAATGTCATACATATGCACAATGAAATGTTACACAGCCATAAAGAAGGAAAGGATATATGAACTTCCCAGAAACTTTAATTAGTTTAGATCTTTTCATACTCAGTAATCACATCAACAAAGATCTGAATACCACATATTCTCACACATAAGTGAATTCTGAATACTTATCACAATGCAATGAAAAAAGGACTGGCAGTAGCAGGACACAGCTGGAGGAGGAAGACCAGGGGAACACAGCATTCCCAAGGGTAACTGCTCCTAAACTAGGTGAAGTAAGGGCCAGTGAGATGGCCAAACTTCACCTACACATGGACCACTTATGTACCTAATGACAATGCAAAAATTCATATGGAAACATAAATGAGCACGAATAGCCAAAACAATCCTTAGCAAAAGAAACAAAGCAGGAGTTATCACGTTTACAGACATCAAACTATACCATTAGACTACAATAATCAAAACAGTCTGGTATTGATTGTTTTTAAAAAGGCATACAGACCAGTGGAGAAGGAATCCATTGAACCTGGAATCAAAACCTCAATTTCTCAACCAATTCATCTTTGAGGAACCTCAAGCAGAAATGACTGAGAAAAAGAAGACCTATTAAATAAATGGTTCTGGGAAAACCGACTGGTCACATGTAGAAGATCAAGACAGAACCCCTCCGTATCACCACACTCAAAAATTAACTCTAAATGGATCAAAGACCTAAATGTAGAATAGTAATGTACAAGAATCTTAGAAAATGCAAGAGGAACACTTACAGAAATTGGAACTGGTAACCTCCAAGTGCCCATGTCATAGAGATAAGATAGACAACTAGGACTTCATCAAACAGAAAACCTTCTGCAAAGCAAAAGAAACAATCCACTGAGCACAGAGACTGGGAAAAAATATTAGACAAATGTACATCTGACAAAGAAATATCATCTGAGATTTACAAGGAACTCAAATGTGCTGAAAGGAAAAAAACCCAAACAACCTCATAAAAAGTGGGCTAAAGATATGAATAGAACTGTCTCAAAATAAGATATATAGGCAGCCGAGAGACACATAAAAAAGTGCTCAGCATCACTAACCATCAGAGAGATGCAAATCAAAAGCACATTGAGATACCACCAGTAAGAATGGTCATCATAAATAAAGCAAACAACAGATGCTGGAGAGGATATGGAGGAAAAGGAATGCTTTTATACTGCTGGTTGGAATGCAAACTATTGCAACCTCTTTGGAAGACTCATGGAAATTTCTGAAAGAACTAAAAATTGGCCTTCCATTTAAGCCAACAATCTCCCTATTGGAAGTATCCTCGGAGGAATTCAAGTCATTCTACTAAAAAGATACTTGCACAAGTGTGTTTATTGCAGCTCAATTCAAAATAGCATAAACTTGAGAAAAACAATTTCCTGTGTTTGTCCTTATTTATGGCTTCATAATATTGTGTATATGTACCATATTTTTTATCCAGTACAGTTTTATCAAAACTGAAGCCATAAATAAGGACAAACACATGAAATTTGCAGCAACTTGGATGGATTTAGAGTCTGTCATATGCAGTGATTTATCACAGAAACAAGGAACAGAATACCATATGTTCTCACTCATAAGCAGAGCTTGAACAATTATAACACTGTAAGAAAGGGATTGGCAGTAGTGGGAAACTGCCAGGGGAGCAGGGCAGGATTAGCAGCTGAGGAAAATTGTCAGCGGAGGGGAATACACCTCATTAACAGAGTACCTGCATAATCAACATTTGCTTGCCTAAACTAGAATTGTACCAGCATCTTTAAGATGAAATGCAATGTGTCTTACAGAAGTTCATTTCAGTTTTATAGGTGTTATGCTATAGGGTCTTTTAAAATTATTATTAAAATAGAAGAATATCTCAATAAAATAAGCAAGTGATCTGTATATTTTTTTAAAAAAACTAGCATCATTAGATAACTAAAAAAATAGATCTGTAGATGCTTGAAGTACAGTGGAATTTTATTTTATGTGCATTACTATATAACCTGATTTGCTACCAAAATACTTGTTTAAAATTAAACACATAATATAAAAAGTAAAAAAGAAAAAAAAAACATTTAGCAAGATAAAAACAAAATAAAATGAATGAAGGATCTCTGTGCATATCAGAGGTATGAAGCAAACTGAGGCAGTGGTGGTTGCCAGGAGCCTGAGCAGAAGGCCCCATGCAGAGGGTGTGGGGCTGTGGTCATACCCAGTCAGTGAATTGCAGCAAGTGGGATTTAGAGGGGGCACAGACCCAGGAAAGAAAAAAAGGAAGGTGGAGATTTCTTAAGGAAGTAACTTCAAGAATAAGCTTCAAAGTCTTCCTGCCTGAGTTGCCATCAATATATCAAATATTACCTTGGTTGGAGTTTTCTATACTGACAACATGTCCAAACCACAAACTGAGGAAAGAAATGGAGGAGTACCTGGGATGGATCACACTGGACCTGCTAGTACCCCCTTTGTGTTCTCACACTGACCTTTCTGTCCTCCATATCTACAGCTTGGAGAATTTCATCATTTCATGGTGAGAGCCATGCCCGTTTCTTAGAACCTCAAAAAGACTTCTTGACATACAGTGTTAAATCTCCTATGAATCTGGCATTTGCAAATAAGTTCTCTATTGAATGTTAATTAATGTATTCATGAAGACTGTGGTAAATAAAATAAATAAAAAATTAGCCAAGCTTGATGACTCAGCCTGTAATCCCAGCACTTTGCGAGGCTGAGTTGAGTGGATTGCCTGAATCCACGGGTTAGAGACCCGCCTGGGCAAATTGGAGAGACCTCATCTCTACAATAAATCAAAAATTAGCTGTGTGAGGTAGTGCATGCCTGTAGTTTTGGCTATTTTGAAGGCTGAGGCGGAAGGATCACTGGAACCCAGCAGATTGAGGCTGAGGTGGTCGGAAGTATGCCAGTGTGCTCCAGTCTGGGTGACAGAGTGAGACTCCAACTCAAAAAAAATTCAGTAAAATCAATAAAAATTTAAAATCCTCACCAATTTATTATGTTTTTGATGGTTCTTCATTTCAGGAGCAATGACTCAAACAGAGAAATGTTACACTTGGTGTTCAGGAGTTCTGGGCACCAACCACTGGATTTGAACTTTACACAAACACACATTACAGTTGAATGAAGATCCTCACTAGTTTTTCAATATTTGAGGTGTTCATAAAAATTAGGAAATACTGCTGCTATATTTTTCTAAAAATATATGCTGTGACATTTGATAAAGCAAAGTAAGAAGATATTATTCAGGGTCATCACCATCATGACAGGTATAGGGACCTTGACATAGAATTTTGCAGTGGCATAGAGATTGGATTAAACCTCAAAAACACAGTGGGAAAACAGGGATTTGTAGGCAAAATGCAAGATGAGAGTCAGAGGGTGGAAAATTGCTAAAAGGAAACATGAGGGGTCAAGTGGACACTGGCTCAACTAACCTAACTGGGATCTTGCTTATGTCAGGTCAGGGAGATCAGATATTACCCGGGATATGGTGGAGAATGAAAAACCCATTCAGATCTTGAGAATTGTCACATATAGAGATGGGAAAATACGGCTAATACAAAATGGCAGAATTTCAGACACAACTGTATCTCATAAGATCCTTCACAGGTAGACCTAGAAGAAGATTACAGAGTTGCCTAGTGTTTAGTGAACAAAATAACCTTCATCAGGTTGCGGCATGTAAATGTTAGCACTCTTCTCTAACCAAAATGAAATCTTAAAACAAAGCACAAAATGTGTCTTGGGAATGTGAAATTATTTATTCCTTGCATATCTGGAGATATTGACCTGCATAATAAGGTCACAATGAGTCTAATGGGTCCCTGCTGCTGAACATCACAATTAGACATGGGCAGCATTTACTGATGGTGAACGACACATAGCTCCTCACAGGTAGAAACACCTTATCTCTGTGAATGTGCAGCTGGGAGCTCTGCAGGCCCTGAGGTGTACAGGACAGAACCCTATCCCAACTAAAAGCCAGGTGATTATGTGCCCTTCCACTGTGGGGAGGGAGAAATAGTTTGAGGAATAGGGTCAGATGTACCTCAGTCAAGATATTTATAGACAGATAGAAACCACTGAAAGTGAGAAACAAGTATTCTCATTATACTTAGTTCCTAATGAGAAAGGCAACTCTGTGTCAGGTCATTGTGGAGAAATAAGGATTAATGAAATTTGGGTATATATGTGAATTACCATGTTCTGCAGAGTTTGTATTTTCTTCTGTATGGTATCCAAGAAAATAAAATATAAACCTGTATCCTATATAGAAACCCACAGTATGTGGGTCTGGAGAAAACACCTCCATACCTGCACCTATGGGAGTACAGTGCACCTTACCAGGTGCCAGCTGCTGCTCTCTGAGGTTCACAATGTGTCCTGTGTTGAATCCTCATGTCCCATGTCCCACTCTCAGGAGATGAATGAGCTCCACAGTAAACTGAGGCAGAGACATTGCTAGGAGTTATGAGGGGAAACTTTGACTTTTGGAAGACTCAGTAACCTTGTTGAAACTTTAAAGGACATCACAGAAATTATGAGATCTGACCAAAACATTGGTTAAAGTGACTCAGACAGTTTGAGCTGATCCAGATCACAAATATAGAAAAGTACCTGGAGAATCTGGCAGAGACAGGAACAGCTCAGTTACTGACACAAAACCAGCCTTTATCCTCCCTGAGCCTCTGCTCCGGGAACTGATGCTGTGCTCAAGCATCCCCTGGTGTTCCCAAGTGTTCTCCGAATCACAGTACCCTCTTATGTTCCTACTGGGCCGTTTGTTTCTGGGCCTGCACTGACATCTCCTCACTGTATCTCTCTCACAGTAACACACAGCTGTGTCTTCGGATCTCAGACTGTCCATTTGCAAATGCAGTATGTTCTTGATGTTGCCTCTAGAGGTGGCAAATCAACCTTTCATGGAGTCTGCATGTGGTCCACTCCAGCCCCTTCACTGGAGCTTGGAGGACCCAGTGCATGTAGTAGTTACTGAAAGATAGCCCAGAGGCTGCATAGGAGAGCCTCAAGACCTCTCTGGGATGAAACAAGTCTCTCCCAGACTCCGCCAGCTGTACCTCACACAAGACACCTGCAAACATAGACACCCTGATCAGAATCTGCCACACATTCCAACGTTTTTCTCACTCAAATCCTCTCACACACTCAATATCACTATTCTCCATAAATTACCTTTGAAAACAGCAACAAAGAAAACCCAATTCAACTTAAACTCCATGATCAGTCTTTTTTGAGGATCCTGGAGCTGGGTCTCCTCTCCCAGAGTTGCTGGTTCAGAACTAGACTGGTTTTCATCAGCAAAGGAAGAGCCCTATTTGCATGTCTCCTACTATATAGCAAGTTCTGGGGTGGGACACCTCAGAGATGAAAGGTCCCAGAGCAGATTAGAGAAAATATACTGTAATAAAAAATTAAGTTCTATTGCTTTATCTGATTTACATATGCACCAAGAATATGTTTTGCAGGAGTCAATGTTTCCTCCAGTTATTATGTAAAAGTAAACCCAGAGCATCAAGGGCATCTACTAATTCTCTTTATGTTACATTAGATGAGTTTTTATTTCTTAGCATTTATAAAAGTGAAATTGTAGTCTATACTTGTATTTCTTTGTTTAATGTTACTGAAAAAAAATATCTTTGCATTCAGTCATGTTGTAGTGTATAAGAAGCACTCCATGTTCTTAATCATGGGTTGTATTTCAGTGAATGAATTACTATTTTCCTTCCAACTAAGCCGTTAATTGACTTGGATTGTTACCTAATAAATAAAACTTATACTCAACTTGGAGAAGTAGGCAACTGACCAAACAGCTTAATTCTTCTTACACAAACAGTAGTGATGACAAAATCATGATCACTTTTACCAAAGAAAAGAAAACTGAAGAAGCTGCAGATTAATATGTTTTATTTAATTTCATGTGATTTAAGTCATGTGACCTAAAACAAACCTGAATTCTGCTGAAAGACAAGACCTTTCAGGGAGAAGAGGGAGAAGGAGAACCAGAGTTTTACTTATTAGCATATTTTACAGAGGTCACCAGGTGGCATGTAAGCTAGAACAGGATTAAGATAGAAATGCGTATTAGATGATGTGACGCCTAGTGTGGTAAAGGAGTCATAATTTGAACTTAGTTGTGACCACAGTGCTAAGAAATTCTTATTCCCACTGAAGTATTTTATGCAGGGTTGTTGGAACCTGGGAAAATGCCCTACCCCAACATATGGCTGTTAGAAGGAGAGAGGGAGAGCCCTCTTTTCTGAAGTACATACAGGGCTGCATTCCCTACCACCAATAAACTAAATAATTAATCTGCAGGGTAAAACACCAAAACCAGTATCCTAAGCCCCCTCATACATCTCCATAGGAAATAAGAGGCAAAGAGAGGTCAACAGCAAAGGTTTTTGGTACTTTTTTTATTTTCCAGAAACACAAATCCTGTCTATCATATGAAACAACACCCTGAAGCTTCAGGGAAGAGTAGCAAATAGGGAGGCAGAAGACAGGGATGGAGGAACATTGGTGCTGTGAGAAGAACTGAGGAAAGAAGTCACTTCATCCCAGAAGAAGGGGCGGAAATACACAGACCCAAATCTCATCTGGTGGATGAACAGGGATTCAAAAGAGTGATCACTGAAACCAAGGGTCATGAAGCTTGCCTGGGAATTTGGCTCAGTGAGAAGAGTACAGAATGGCCCTTAGTCCATCTCCTTCCACCATAATAAAACACTATCAAGTAAAAAACTGGAATACACCTGTGAGAGCTAGAGCTGATTGTCTCCATGAGAACACAAGGGAAAAGCATAAAGTCATAAGAAACTAGAGCTGACTATCACAAGAAGAGTTTGAACTCTTGTGCTCTACAGGGAGAAGCTTCCACACATACAGCCACCACAATGAGTTTCAAATGCAGGCCTTAGTAGATTTACACAAACTTTCACAATAAAACCTTACCAAAGATAGGGTGTATTCATACACAGGAATAAAAATATATAACATCAAAGAACAAAGCAACTACAACCAATCAATTATCAAATCCAAAATGTCTGGTTGTCAGTAAACCAATATGGTGTATACCAAATAGAAAGAAAAAGACATGAAGAGAAAATAATCAAAATGATGTATCATGACATAGCTGATTAAACACAGTGTTAAATATGCAAGGAAAACACAGCCACACTACAGAAACAGGTACTGTTTGCAGAGAGATGGAAATATTAATTAGGAGTCAAGTGGTCTCAACATTCTCTGGAATTTGCCATCTGTTTGTTAACTCCTCTGATCAGTGTGTCTCTGATATTTGAATGGGTTGAATTAATAAAATTCCCCTTGCTCTCTGTCTCCGTTTGTGAGATATGAAAGCCATACCCGGGATCCACAAGAAACTCAAATGTGCTGAAAGAAAAAACACAAACAGCCCCATAGAAATGTGGGCAATAGATATAAATAGACACGCCTCAAAAGAAGATATAACAGACACATGAAACTGTAGTCAGCCTCACTCATCGTCAGAGAAATGCAAGTCTAAACCACATTGAGATACCATCTAATCCAAGTAAGAATGGCCATCATTAATAAAACAAAAAACAACGAATGCTGGTGAAAGTTTCTACACTGCTGATGGGAATGCAAACTAGTGCAAACAGCTGGAAAACAATGTGGCGATTTCTGAAAGAACTAGAAATTGACCTTCTATATGACCCAGCGATCCCCCTACAGGAAATATACCCAGAGGATCTCCTATCAGTCTACAATAAAGATACCTGAAAACACGTTTTTTTGCAGCACTACTTGCAATATCAAAAACACGGAACCCACCGTACTGCCCGTTAATACTGTGGTATATATACACAGTGGAATATTTTGCAGTCATAAAAAAGAACAAACATATGGATGTTGCAGCACCTTGGATGGATTTAGAGTCTATCATACTGAATAACCTATCACAGAATCATAGAACAGAGTACCATATGTTCTCACTCATAAACAGACCTTGAACAATTGTCATAATACCATAAGAAAGGGATTGGCAGTGGTGGGAAACTGTCAGGGGAGGGGAGGGCACACGTCATAAACAAGGGTGCCTGCATAATGATCATTTGTATGCCAAACCCTGAATTGTACCCCACATCTTTCAAATTAAAAAAACTAAGCTATAGAATTTTTTAATGAATTTCTCATTGACATGTTAGCAAAGGTAATTAGTTGCTTCACATGCAATATGACAGTGAAAGGCACATCGATACTTCTTGCAAAATTCTTATTTTAACATTTGTAATATTTTTGTTTTCATATAAATAAGTCCCAATTTCTGAGAGGAAACCTGCTCCTCAAAGTGTTGCGAGCCTGATAAGGGCTGGAGCCTATCTGGTTGTGTACTGAGTGCCCCCTGTAGCCAGTCCCTCCCCTCCAGGGAGGTCTCCTCTGGCCTCACAGTGCATGTTCCTCTCAGCTTTTCTTAGCCAACATGTAATGACTGACCCCTGGTTCAGAATGCGCCTTCAGTGATACCGCAGTCTTTTGAAACTATTACTTGAAATAGTGAATTGTATTTACTAAACCCAGTGAATTCTGCAGGGAGACCCCCATGCAAGGCCTTTATGAAACCACCAAGGATTCCCTTCTCTGGAGATGTCAGATGCACTGATACAGTCAAGACACATTTCACCTCCAGAAACTTTGGGTAAATCTGTGGGAGTCTTTTTCTCCTTTATGACCTAGCTAAAAATCACAAGTAGTAGCTTCACAGGCAGTCCCTTGTGGTTTAACGTCATTGCCATATATTTACACACACACACACACACACACACACACACACACACACACACACACACACACACACACGTTGTGGTTAATTTTCAAGGGAATGTGCCCCTAGTCACCCCTTCTCCGTGTATCTAGGCCATCGAAACACTGCAAAACTGACCTGGGCGTCGATATGTGATTTTCCTTGTCATGCAGACCTAAAGCAAACACAGAAGCATAGACATGGAAGGTGAATGAACCCTCTGTTTGCCTGTCTTCACCTTGGCACCCTGCAAATGCACTTCATGCTTGATAGTCAGCTTCTGGTAAATTGATTTTATAAAGTATTTTACTTCATTTTTCTTTGATTGCATTTTATTCTGTTTCATAATCTTAGTGCCAATACCCTAATGAACATCTATATATTATTAAAGTTTGTGTGCTAGTTTTTTCTTTACTCATATAATTTTATTTAAAATCCAATCTTCAGACAAATAATCCAAAAGTTTTATGGAGAAATGACCACTTCTAGAACTAGGGATGACAAATGGAGCATCTGGTAGCACAAGACCATAAAGGTAAGCTCAAAAGATGAATAAATGAGTTATCTAAAGGGACATGTAAATGATCTAAAGGGTCCTCTGTGATGACTGTTGTGTGTGTAAACCAGAAAATTGCTTTTAATTAGATTAACATTAAATAAGTTAAATATTAGTACATAATATTTTTTTAAGTGTCTGTTGGCTTCATGCAATTGATAGAAGCATAAAAAGCACAAGTGTCTTTCAACAATAATATATTTTCTAAAAGATTTCCTTTAGATATAGAGTAGGCCATAGGATCTCCTGGGTCAGCAGGCTTCCTGACTTAGGACTGGAGCTACATCGTTTTTCTTATTTTTCTACCTGAGCCTTCTAAATAAAACTACTTCTTTGCCCATTCCTAATTCCTTTAACTGAAAGCCATATGCCAGGGACTATATATATATCATGGTTGTCTTCTGGATGACCAGGTTGCCAGAATTTGAATTGAAGCTACATCATGGCTCTTTTTGATTTGTTCCTGTCAGTCTTTAGACTGGATCTACAAACTTTCCTTTTCTGATTTCCAGACAGCCAGATTTCTGTGTTGTGCTATTTCATTTGCCTTCCTTTGTCATTGTCTGTCAGCCTTATGACTGGAGATATACCTTGAACTCTCATGGGTCATTTCTTGGCAGCCATTGATGGGAACTACAATATTGTCTCTCCAGGGTCTCCAGGCCACCAGCCTCCTAACTGAAGCTATGCAATTATCTGCCCTGGCTCCCAAGGCTGCCAAGCTCTGAGTAAAAACGGCATCATTGCCTCTTCTTAAGTCCCCATTATGAAGCCATACTATAGATATCGGACATCACAGCTTCCATATTTGTAAAAGACAATCTCTATACAATTCCTATAATTTATGGTAGTTTGAGGTATAATTTAATCCATCCAGTTATTTAAGACATACTATGGCAATAATTTTATTTTATTATTTTTTATTTTAAAGATGTGGGATACAATTGGTTAGGTATACAAATGTTCATTGCACAGGTGAAATTTTAAACTCACTTTGTTCCCCACTTCATCTGGTTTGAGATTAAGTACCCTTATTGATGAAGTGTGTCCTCCTCCATTGGCAGTTTTCCATTACTGCCAATCTATTTCTTGTAGTATTATAATATTTGTTCAGAGTCCACTTATGAGTGAGAACATTTGGTACTCAGGTATTTGTTTCTGTGATAGATCAATGCACATTACAGTCTCTAAATTCATCCAAGTTGCTGCAAAATTCATAATTTTGACCTTCTTTAAGGGTGCATATTATTTCATGGTGTATATGTCCACATAATTTGTATCCAGGCTACTTTTGTTTTTTTGAAGTCTCACTCTGTCACCCAGACTGGAGTGCAGTGGTCACTGCCGGCCACTGCAGCCTCGACCTGCTGGGCTCTGGCGATCTTCCGCCTCAGCCTTCTGACTAGCTGGAATTACAGGCATGCGCTACCACATCTGGCTAATTTTTTGATTTATTGTAGATATGAGGTCTTGCCTGCCCAGGCGGGTCTCGAACGCGCGGGCTCAGGCAATCCACTCACCTCAGCCTCCCAAAGGCACGGGATTACAGGCTGAGCCACCGAGCCCAGCTCCAGTCTACTTTTGATGAGCAACCTGGGTAGTTCCGTTTTCCCACACTTTTGCTGCAATAAACATACATAGCTTCCTCTGGGTATATTTATAGAAAGGGGATTGTTGAGTAGTATGACAGGTCAATTTTTAAATCTTTTCAGAACCGCCACACTGTTTTCCACAGAGGTTGTTCTAGTTTACACTCCCACCAACAGTGTAGAAGTATTCTCTTTTCTTTGCATTCTCTCCAGTATCTGTTGTTTTCTGAGTTATTGATGATGGCTATCCTGACTGGAGTTAGGTGGTATCTCAGTGTGGTTTTAATTTGCATTTCTTTGATGACTTGTGAGGCAGCGCATTTTTTTACTGTATCTGTTGACTGTTCATATGTCTTCTTTTTACAAGTGTTTATTCATATCTTTTGCCCACTTTATATTGATGCTGTTTTTTTTTTTCTTTTTGGCACATTTGAGTTTCCTGTACATCCTAAAAGTTAGGCCTTCATCAGACATAGAGTTGGCAAATATTTTTTCCCAGTCTGTGAACTCTATACCCACTCTCTTTATGGTTTCTTTGGATTTGCAGAAGCTTTTTAATTTGATGAGGTTCCATTTGTCTATCTTATTTTTTCTGGCATGGACATTTGGGTCTTGATCAGTAATTGGTGGCCAGTTTTAATTTTAATTAGGGTGGCTCTCTGCGTTTTCTAAGATTTTATATTTTGAGGATTTAGGTTTAGGTCTTTCATACATTTACAGTTGATTTTCTGTATGGTGATATACACGGGATCCTGATTCAATCTTCTGCATTTGGTCAGCCAGTTGTCCTAGCACCTTTTACTGAATAAGTTCTCCTTTCCTCAGTGGTTGTTAATGGAGACCTTGACAAAGATGAATTGGTTGAGAAATTGATATCTTGCTTCTGGGAATCTCTATTCTGTTCTATTGGTCTATACCTGTTCAGTTTTTATCATTGTAGCCTTATAATAATGTTTAAAATCTGGAAGTGTGATACATTCTGCTTTTTTTGATTGTTTTATGTTTTTTGCTGAGGATTGTTTTGGCTAATTGAGGTTGTTTATGATTCTATATGAAAGCTGATATTGTTGTTTCCAGGTCTGAGAAGAATGATACTGGTAATTTAATGGGTATTGCATTAAATCTGTAGATTGCCTTGTGTTGAATGGACATCTTAACAATGTTGCTTCTCCAATCAAGGAGCATGGAATATTTTTCCATTTGCTTGTGTCATCTTTGATTTCTTTGAGCAACATTTTGCAGTTTTCATTGTAAATGTATTTCACTTCTCTGGTTAGGAAGATGGCAAGGTATTTCAATTTTTGTGGCTATTGTAATTTGGAGTGTGCTTATTTGGTTTGCTGCCTGTTTGTTGTTGGTGTTTAAGAATGCTACTGTCTTTTGTACATTAATTTTGTACCCTGTAAATTTGGCAAAGTTCTTTATCAGTGCAAAAAGGTTTTTGACACATTCTCTTGAACTTTTGAGGTATAGAATCATATCATCAGCCAAGAGGAATACCTTGACTTCCTCTTTTCTATTTGAATACCCTTGACTTCTCTTGTCTAATCACACTTCCAACACTATGTTGGACTTCCAACACTAGGTTGAACAAGAAGGGTGAAAGTGGACAGGCTTGTCATTTCCAGTTTTCAGGAGAAAGGCTTCCAAGTTTTGTCAATTTAGCATAAATTATCTGTGGGTTTATTATGTATGGCTCCTACACCTACTTTTGAAGTATGTTTCCTCTGTGCCTAGGTGTTCAAGTGTTTTAATCAAGAAGGGATGCAGGATTTTATCAAAAGCTTTTTCTGCATCTAATGATATAATCATGTGATTCCTATTTTTACATTTGTTGCTGTATTTAATTACATTTATCATCTTACAGACACTGAACCACCCCTGCATCTCAGGGATGGAGCATACTTGGTCATGGTGGATGACTTTTTAGATATGTTGTTGGATCTGATATGCTAGAATCTTGTTGAGTACTTTTGCACCTATTTTCATCCAGAAGATTGGCCTGTAGCTCTCTTTCCTTGCTGGATCTTTACCTGGTTTGAGAATCAGTGGGATGCTAGCTTCCGAAAATAATTTGAGGGGAATTTCATCTTCCTTGATTGTTTGGAATACTTTCAGTAGGACTGGTTTCTTGTATGATTTTTAGAACTCCACTGGAAAATTGTCTGTTCTAGGACTTGATTTGTAGTTAGTTTTCTTATGAAGGAGTTGAATTCCTGGCTTTTTTTGGTCTAGTTAATGTCTCAGTTTCTTGTTGTTTCCACATTGAGAGGTTGTGTGATGCCAGGAAGTACTCCATTTTATTTAGGTTATCAAGTTTGTTTCCATGTAGGTGTGCATGTTAATCTTTGATATATTTTTTTATTTCTTCAGGGTCCATTGTGATTTGACCTTTTGCATTTCTGATTGTGTTTATATGGACTTTTGATCTCTTTTTGTTGGTCAGTCTGGCTAGAAGTTCATTAATCTTTTTTCTCCTTTCAAAGAGTCAGCTTTTTGTTTCATTGATTTTTTTCTATGGTATTTTTGTCTTCTATATTCTGATTTGGGCTTTTACTTTGGTGATCTGGGTTCTTCTGCTGAAGTTAGGGATTTTGTGTTCTTGTCTTTGCAGCTTCCTTAGGTGATTTTTTAGACTGTTATACTGTGACTTTTCCACTATCTTCATGTGTGTTTGTATAAAAATGAATTCCCCTCTTAGTACTCTTTTTATAGTATCCCATAGGTTTGGTAAGATACGTCTTTATCTTTATTTGTTTACAGAAATCTTTTAATGTCTCTTTAGATTTCCGTGTCGACCCAGAAGTTGTTCAGTATTATGCTATTTAGGGTACATGT
Source organism: Carlito syrichta (assembly GCF_000164805.1). Classification (NCBI taxonomy): domain Eukaryota; kingdom Metazoa; phylum Chordata; class Mammalia; order Primates; family Tarsiidae; genus Carlito; species Carlito syrichta. Next base: position 7,639 of record NW_007254548.1, on the reverse strand, counting down.
CATTGTTGGGTTTGGGGCAACTTTGTTGGTGTTGATATTTATTTTTATTCCACTGTCTTAGAAGGTGCATGCCAATATTTTAATCTTATGGAATTTTCTTTTTAGTTGGAATCTCACTCGGTTGCTCAGACTGGAGTGCAGTGGCCACTTCTGGCCACCACAGCCTCGCCTCCTGGGCTCCAGCGATACTTCCGCCTCAGCTTTCTGAGTAACTGGAACTACAGGCATGTGCTACCACGCCCGGCTGATTTTTTTGATTTATTGTAGAGATGAGGTCTCCCTGCCCAGGCGGGTCTCGAACCCATGGGCTCAGGCAATCCACTCACCTCAGCTTCCCAAAGGTCTGGGACTACAGGCTGATTCACCGAGCCCGGCATCTTATGGAAATTTTTAAGCTTAATTTATGTCCTTGGATGTGGTTGATCTCGGAATACATTCCATGTGGTAATAAGTGGGATTTTTATTTTGTGTTTGTTGGGCTGAGTGTTCTGTTGGTATGCAGTATATCCATTTGGTCAATCCTCAAGTAAGTTCTATATCTCCTTGCTGATTTTTTTTACCTCTATGACCTTTAGGGATGTTAGTGGGGTATTTAAATCTCTAGTTATGATAGTGTTTGAGTCAGTGTCTCTTTTTAGTTTACCTAAAACCTGCTTTACCTAGCTTGATGCTCCTATGTTGAGTGCATATATGTTAAAAATGGTCATTATTTTTTGATGGATTGAACCTTTTATCATTATGTAGTGCCCTTCACTATCTTTATAATATTTGATAGCTTAAAGGATATTTTGTCTAATATCAAGATCAATACTCCTGCTTTCAATTGTGCTTCATTCACCTGAAAGAATATTTTCTATTTTGTTACTTTGATTCTGTGAGTGTCCATTCTTGGTGAGATGTGTCTCCTGGAGACAGCATATTGTTTTATCAGCTTTTAAAATCAACTTGCCACTATGTGTCATTTCAATGGTGCATTTAGTAATTTAATATGCAGGTTAATTTTCACATGTGAGAGATTATCCCTGTCATGAGTCTTATAGGGTTTTCTGTTGGTGTTTGTTTATTTGATGGTTTCTTTAGATTTGGGGGTTGATGTATGTGTATATTTTTCTCTTTATTCTGTATTATTGGAAAGAGTGTGGATTTTCTTCTCTCTTTTGTGTTTAGTACTTTATTATTTTTATTTTAAAGATGCGGGGTACTAGTCACGGTTAGATATACAAATACTCATTATGCAGGTACCCTTGATGATGAGGTGTTTCCCCGCCTTCCCCGGCTGTTTCTTACTACTGCCAATACCTGACCCTCCCCCAGTTTTCCTTTACTGTTTATCTTTTTCTTTTAGTATTATCATAATTGTTCAAGGTCCGAGTATGAGTAAGAGCATGGCATACTGAGTTATTTGTTTCTGTGATAGATCACTCAGTATTAAAGACACTAAGTTCATCCAAGTAGCTGTGGTAATTTTATCCTTCTTTATCGTTGCATAATATTCCATCGTGTATATATACCACTTTTTTTTTTTTTTGGTTTATTGTAGAGATGAGGTCTCGCTGCCCAGGTGGGTCTCGAACCCGCAGGCTCTGGCAATCCACTCACCTCAGCCTCCCAAAGGCGCGGGATTACAGGCTGAGCCACCGAGCCCGGCTATACCACATTTTTTTATCCAGTCCTTTTTCTTTGGGCAGTACAGTTGGGTCCATGTTTCAAAACATGAGCAATTAACACTTTCTTAAGTATTACCTGTACAGATGATCTGGAGGTGGCATAAGCTCTTAGGGTCTGAATGTTTGGGAAGAATTTTAATTCTCCATTTCTGATGAAGTTTAGCTATGTAAGAAATTCTTGATTGTAGTTGTTTGCTTTTAGGACTTTGAGGATTGGACTCTAGTCTCTTCAAGCCTGTAAAACTTCTATAGCTATACCTGCTGCTATTCTAATTGGTCTTCCCCTGTAGGTAGTCTAACCTTACACACTGGCTGCTATTAGAGTTTTTTCTTTTATAAATACTTTGTGTAAGTGGATTACTATGTGTATAGGAGTAGGTATTCTCATGTCATGTCTTTTAGGGATTCTCTGAATCGCTTGTGTTTGAATGGTCATAACTCTGATTAGATGAGGAACATTTTCTGGGATAATTTTATGGACTGTTTGTTTCAGTGTGGTCTTGTTTCTCTATCTGTCTCAGGAATGTCAATTAATTGTTGGTTCAGCCTCTTGACATGACTGCACTGCTCTTAGAGGCTTTGTTTCATATTTTTAAGTTTATATTCAATGTTTTTAACATATAGTGTTAGTTCCATATTTTTGTCCCAAAGCACTGAGATTCTTTCTTCTGCTTGTTTAATTATGCCCTCCATGCTTGTCTGTTTGTTATTTATTTCATGTACTGTATTCTTTATTGCCATCACCTCAGTTCACAAATCCTTCATTTTTTCCTCTTGTATCACCTGATTTCAATTCATTCTCCCTATTAACATATGTAGATCTCTGAGTTTGTAGTTTGAGACCAGTAATTCAGGGGTCTCTTTATTGTTTGTGTTTCAAAGTCTGTATACTCAGGTGCTATCTTCCATGGGTCTGTATGGAAACCTTGTTCTTCTTTAGACTCTTTTTTATTTGTGATAATTTTTCCTCCTTTCCCTCATTCTTAATTCTGTTGCTCTGTGGAGGTGATAGTTTTCACTTCTGTTTGCTCAATTCTCTATTAACTTTTTGTTATATGGAAATGAGATTCCCATACTGGTATTAAAGTCCAAGACTCAAGATTTTTACTCACCTAGTCTTCACAAAGTGCTGGATTTGCAGGTCTGAGTCATTACACTTGGCCTACAATGTATATTTTTACTAATACACTTTTCTAGTTGATACTAGGTATCTCATATTTTTCAGGGAACCTCGTAAGTTTTGATTTGTTGCACTTATATTTTCATTGATCTCACTATGCACCAATTTTCTTTGTAATTTACTTTTTAATATGCTGTTTGTTTAATCCTGTAGCTTCTAATTTCCATATTTTTGTGATTTTTTATTATTCTTTGAATATTTGTTTTCTACTTTTCTTCTGTTGTAATCAGAGGAGCAACTTTACATTATTTCGTTTTTATATTTGTTGAAGGAGACGTGCTTGTCTTTGTTTCCTTATATGTGATATACTTTGAAGAATATTCTGCTCACACTTGAGAAATATATGTACTTTGCTTAAATTAATTGGAGTATTCTGTATATGTCTATAAAGACTAACCTTCTGATGGTGTTGTTAAAATCCTGTCTTTTATTATCTTTATTCTGGGTTTTGTGTTCCTTACTGAAATTTGAATACTAATGTCTTCAACTATTATTCCATAACTCTCTACTTCTCCATTCAATTTAATCGATTTTGCTTTCATATATTTTAGGCTCTATTTTTCAGTGTTCTATTTTATTAATGGGCTGACGTTTTAATATATATGAAATATCTTTATGTAACTCTTATAATAGTATTTTGACTTTCATTGGACTATTTTTGTTAGTTGTGAACTTTATTCACATTAATTTTGCTCATAAGGTGATTGTTAAATGGAATAATTCTTGTATAATTAGAATCTATACATATTTCTATTGTTCATTTTCTGTGGATACATAACACCTTATTCTACACAAAAACAATTGCCTTACAATTCCACACAGCTGCCTTCTCTCTCAGTGTTTCTGGAACTCTCAGGATGTGAATTTTCACACTCTCTCTAGTACAGTAATAGACAGCTGTGTCCTCGGGTGTCAGGCTGCTCAACTCCATGTAAGTTATACTCGTGGATGTGTCCCTGGTCATGGGAATTCTGTTATGGAACTTCTATGTATAACCTATGCCACCAGTTTTGTTGTTGACCCACCGCATCCACTCAAGTCTTGTCCAAGAGTCTGTAGCACACATTCCATACTGTAGCTGGTGAAGATGTATCTGGAGACCTTCAGTGAGGACCTAGACTTCTTCACTTCATCCCCAGAATGTGCCAGCTGGATCTGTGAGTGTGCACCTAAGAAGTGGAGACAGGAGTGAATGACAGGCCACTTGCCTAACCTTGGTCCCTTCCTCTGCCCTGGAACTGGGAAGCCCCTTACTTATAGCTACTGCCACCAAGAAGAGAATCCTCAAGCTCCAGTCCATGGTGAGGAGCTGTGTTCTCAGGGACTTCTCTAGGGAAGCCTGTGGTTGGTGGGTGATACTCTCAAGGCACAGGGATATCTCTATTTATCTAAGTAGAACTCAGGTTATTTACATACTCCTGAGACAGGATATTTTAGAACCCAAAACCTGGGTCTCCTTACATGTATAGAATTTAGTGAAAGTGAAGCTTCTTTACTATGAAGCAAACTCTCATATACCATAGTCCTCAAAGTTAACCCATGTTCAAATGGAACATTGAAAGTTTTAACCTCTTCTCAACTTGACGTTCTACAAGTCTTATTTCTGGGATTAGTGCATTTCCTGCTATTTACAAACCCTGAATTAGTAAAACTATGCATGTTCTTATATTCTAACTTTTATTGAGTAAGAAGCACCAGAAATTCCTTATTTTAAATGTCATTCTGATTGATTTTTTGGGATATGTAAATGCTTCAAATACAGACACATGCATACTCCTTAATAAATTCTTATTTTGCTTTTTACAGCATTTTGTTTTGAAATAAGAAAACCCCATGCCCTGAGAATTAACCCCTCCCCAGACTCCTATGCACTTGCTCTCGGCTGGTGCC
>NW_007254548.1:1447-2138 GCF_000164805.1 Carlito syrichta | reverse complement strand
CAGGAGTTACACTGAGATCTTCAATACATATCGAGTTCATTTTGTCTTTGGTGAGACATAGGAGTTTTACTCTTCCTATTTTTAAATCCAGTTTGATATGTCTGAATATGGCTATCCAATTTCCCCATCATTATTGATTGACTAGAGTGGGCTTTCATCATTGTATATTTTGGTCGGCTTTGTCAAATATCACTTTTTGAAGAGGTGTGGTTTTATTTCTGAATTATCCGTTCTATTTCAATAACTATTAGTTTAGTTTTGCCCTATTGCCATGCTGTTTTGGTTTCTACAGACTTATAGCATAATTTGAAGTCATGTAATGTGATTTCTCCAGTTTTGAATTTTATGCTTAGGATGTATTTGGCTATTTGGGTTCCTTTTGCTCCCAAATGTATTTTAATATATTCTTTTCTAATTTTAAAAAAATGACTCGGCCACTTGTTCAAAATTGCATTGAATTTGCAAGCTTACTTGGGTAAGTTTGGTCACTTCAACAATATTGCTTCTTCCAATACATTAAAAGAATAAGTTTTCCCATTTTTTGTAGCATCGATAATTTATTTTATTAGTGGTTTCTTGTTTCCCTTGAAGTGACATTTAACCTTCTTGGTTAAATGTATTCCTCCATATGTTATATTTGTGGCTACTGTAAATGGCATTGAGCTCTTGATTTGCTTCCCAGCTTGGCCAT
>NW_007254548.1:0-739 GCF_000164805.1 Carlito syrichta | reverse complement strand
AATTTCAAATATCTTAGTGACTTTATTGTGGGCCCAAATATTGTATAGGAGTGGTTTTTTTAAATAGAAGTGTTTAATTATTATATAGTTGTATGGCTTTGTTATACTTTAAATTGCTTTCTAGTTTTATTGCAGTAGGGTCTGAAATATAGTTAATATCTACAATGTCCAAGGACATCAAATATGTCAATATCATTAAAGGAATCTAGTTAAAAATGAACAATGACATGAACAAATATTTTGCATAGATTAAAAGCATATGAATAAAGTTGAACACCACTAATCACCAATAAAAACCAGGCCAGCCAGACTCAGTGGCTCAGCCTGTAATCCCAGTGCTTTGAGAGGCTGAGGTGAGTGGATTGCCTGAGCCCGTGGGTTCGAGACCCGCCTGCAACTTGTTGAGACCTCATCTATTCAATAAATAAAAAATTAGCTGGGTGTGGTAGTGCACGCCAGTAGTTCCAGCTACTTGGAAAGTTGAGGCGGAAGGATCACCAGAGTCCAGCAGGTCGAGGCTGTGGTGGCCAGGAACGGCCACTGAACTCCAGTCTGAGTGACAGGTTGAGATTCCAACTCAAAAATAAAAAAAAAATGCAAACCACAATGAGATACCAACTCATATCAGAATGATAATAATTGAAAAGTGGAAAACTTACAAATCCTGGTGTTTATGTGTAAAAAAATACTTATACACTTTTGGTGAGGATTTAAATTACTGTAACCTTTGTGAAGAAGA
>NW_007254547.1:2477-5582 GCF_000164805.1 Carlito syrichta | reverse complement strand
GGGTCGTTGGAAGGGAGCAGAACTCATGGTGGGTCCCTGAGAGGTGTGTGGAGGCAATGTGTGGTTTCCCACGCCTGTTATCCCAGTGCTCTGGGTGGCCTAGCTGAGAGGAGGACCTAAGCCCCCTGGTGTAATACCAGCCCAGGGAGCTTGGTGAGACCTCCTCTCTACAACAAGCCAAAAACCTGAACTGTGCATGGTGGCGCACACCTGACTTTCCATCGTCTCAGGAGGTCATGGCAAGAGTATTGCCAGAGCCCAGTCAATGTAGGCTGCGGTTGCCGAAAGTGATCCTTGCACTTTGGACTGTGCAACAGAGCAGGACTCTGACTAAGAATAATAACACCAACCACCACCACCAAAATAAACACAGCCTGGGCTCTGGGCCTCAGCCTAGCATCCTGGCCCTTCTGAGGCAAAAGCAAGTGGGTGGCCTGAGACTATGGGTTCAACACCAGTCTGGGCCCAAGCCAAGATTTCATCTTGGCCGTAAAAAGTAATCTAAAGATTAACCAGGCATGGTGGCACAGGCCTGTGGTTCCAGTCACTGGGGGTCAGAGGCGGGAGGATTAACTGAGCCCAGCAGGTGGAGTTTTCTGTGGCCGTGAGCATGCCCCTGTGCTCCAGCTTGGGTGACAGAGCAGGATTCCAACTCCATATAATAATAATCACCACCACCACCACCACCATCACCCCAGCAACCCAGCGCAAGATGTCAGCCTCAGGGATGGAAGAGGAAAAGGCACTTTCCAGCCTGTCATCTGTGGGAGGTTTCAAAGGTGGCCACGGGGTACTTCCATCCCATGCCTTCAGCCATGTGCCCCTGAAGGGTTGCTTTCACCCTTCACACTTGTGCACCACAGAAAGGCAATGTGTGAGCTCATGGAACAGACAGTCCAAAGGTACTGTGTCTGTCAGGCACAGAGCGATCAAGGCGATCTAGCAATGTCTTGGCCAGCCCAGGTTGCGGTCACCCTGTGTGCCACCTTCAGGCAGGGGGAGGGCCCCTCCCTCTCCTGATTACTGAATCGTCCCCCACCCAAATGGACCTTTCCCTTGGGAGCCGTGGACACCCATTGGGATGCACTTGGGAGGCGTCTTTTTGTCGCCTGAGTCTCCATTGGTCGGGTTGGGGCACGGCGGCATGATCGTGGCTCCCAGGTATGCGAATTGTGGGGCCCAGGCGGTCCCAACACCTTGGCCCCTGAGCAGCCAGGACTCCGGGGGCCACCATGCCTGACTCTATTATGGGAACCTTTCATCAAGACGAGGTCTGGCAATGTCATCTGGGCTGGTCTTGGACCCCAGGGATGATGCAGTCTCCTCCCTCGGCCGCCCAGGGCATAGGACTGATAACTGTGAGCCACAGTGCCTGACCTGGACTTGTACATTCTTTCGGCAGGGGAAATGCAAAGGAACACCCTGGGACAGAAGTCACCACATCCCATGTAGCTGGGACTATGGGAGCCACCACCAACGACTCCAGTGTTTGCATTCCAGGGAGCAAGGAGGTCTCGGTACATGGCCCAGGCTGGTCTCAAACTCCTGGGCTCCAGCGGTCCTCTGCCTTGGCCTCCCAAAGCCACAGCCCGTTTATCTGCTGATCCACCCTCTTTTGGGAACTCTAGGCCCAAATGATCTCTCTCTGTTCATGATGGTCCCAACTCTATACACAAATGGATGCTCTTCTGTTTTTTTTCCTTTTTCCCTTTTTTTCTTTAGTAGGAGTCTCACTTCTTCTACCAGGATGAAGGGTGGTGGCTCACTCCCAACCAACACAGCCTCAGACCACTGGGCCCAGGCTAGGCTTTACCCAGCCTTCTGAGGAACTGGAATGACAGGCATGCACCACCACCTTGGATCATTTGGGATAGAGGGTAGAGATGAGTTCTCACTGGGGTGCACAAGGGGTTCTCTGCCCACAGCCTTGGGCCTACCACTGGCTTCAGTCTCCCAAAGTGCTGGGTTGACGATGCAGAGACCCAGAGCCCGGTCTCAATCCATCATTAAAAATGTATCTGTAGGCCTTGTGTGGAGACTTATGCATGGTATCCTAGTGATCTGGGTGGCTGAGGTGGGAGGGTGGCTGAGGCGGGAGGATAGCTGAAGCCCAGGTACCAAGGCCAGCCTGGGTCACATAGGGAGACCTTGTTTCTGCACCCATTCAAACAGGGGGTCTGGGATCAAGGTGCTCATCGTTCCGGCCAATCAGGAGGCTGAGGTGGGAGGACCACCAGAGCCCACGATTTCTAGGTTGGTGGTTAATGATGGTCATCTCTTGGGGCCCAGCCTGGGTCACAGAGAGCCAGAACCCATCTCCTAAAACATCAGAATCATACACAGATTCTCAACTACACGTGATGTGTTCATAGGGTGACTGCCTTTACAGCAAGGTACAATGTGATTGGGGGACATAAAGTCTCACTGGCATTTGTTTGTGGAAGGTCCCCATTGCTGAGGTGGAGATTCGGCCTGCCTGGGGTACATTACTCACCTCAGAGAGGAGATCCGGCAGGAACTCGACCAGGGAGCCTTGAGAACTCCCACACCAAAGCAGGGGCAGACATTTGTGGTGTTTGGGCCAGAAAGTGCCAAACGTGGTGGACCCTCACACGTGGGTGGGGTGGTGGGGAAGGACTGAAGGCAGAAGTTTTGAAGGATAATGGATTTTTTTCTTTCTTTCTTTCTTCTTTCTTTCTTTCTTTTTTCTTTCTTTCTTTCTTTCTTTCTTTCTTTCTTTCTTTCTTTCTTTCTTTCTTTCTTTCCTTCTTTCTTTCTTTCTTTCTTTCTTTCTTTCTTTCCTTCTTTCTTTCTTTCTTTCTTTTCTTTCCACACTATATTGTCCAAGAGTCTCTCAGACCATCCAACTCGGGCCATCCTCTTGGCCTGAGCCTCCCAAACTGCTGCGATCACAGGCTTTCCATTTGGTCAACATTCTGGCCTTCCTGCCTGGCCTTGAACTCTGGGCCACAGGCAATAGTCCTGTCGAGGCCTGCCCTCAACCAAGTTTTTCTGGTTTTTACTTGGAGTAGAAGTGGGAGTTTGCTATGGTGTCCAGTCTGGTCTAAAACTCCCAGGCTCTGGAAATCTTCCCCTCCCGGTCTC
>NW_007254547.1:0-733 GCF_000164805.1 Carlito syrichta | reverse complement strand
CAGTGCCCAGCCTGGACTCAAACGTTCTGTTGGTGGGGGCAATGCAAAGGAATGCCTCGGGAAGGAGGTCACTGCATCCCTAGTAGCCAGGATCACGGGAAGCACCACGCGTGATGCCAGTGTTTGTGTTATGGGTAGCAAAAGTTCTCATTGCCTGGCTCAGGCTGGTTTCGAACTCCCGGGCTCAAGTGGTCCCCTGCCCTGGTCTCCCAGTCCAAAGCCCAATTGTCAGCTGATCCATCATTTTTCAGGATCTCTAGGTCCAAGTCTGGGTCATCCTTCCCAAATCATATCTCTCTGTTCACAAAAATCCCAACTCCATACACAAATGGATGCTCTTTTTTTAAATCCTTTTTTCCTTTGTTTCTTTGTGTCAGAGTCTCACTCCATTACCTATGCTGGAGGGCAGCGTCTTACTCTCCACTACTGCAACCTCAGCCACCAAACTCCAGCGAGACTTTTCCCAGCCTTCTGCGGAGCTGGAACGACAGGCGTATGCCACTACGCCCAGCTCATTTGGGACGGAGGGTAGCCGAGGTCTTGCCGAGGTGGCCAGGTGGGTCTTGCCCTGCAGGCTCATGTTGACTGCTGGCCTTGGCCTCCCAAAGCGCTGGAATGAGAAGGCTGAGCCCCTGAGCCTAACCTCGATCCTTCATTGAAAATGAACCAAAAGGCCTGGCATGGCGGCCCATGACTGGAATCCAAGCACTTCAGGAGGTCAAGGGTTGGGGAA
>NW_007254546.1:2267-2798 GCF_000164805.1 Carlito syrichta | reverse complement strand
TCCTCTCCATTCCATTCATTTCGATTCAATACCATTTCATTCCTCTAAATTCTTTCCATTATTTTCAAATCCAATCCATTCCATTCCTCTCCATTCCTTTCCACTCAATGACATTCCGTTGCACTCCATTCCTCTCCATTCCATTCCAAGTCATTCCTCTCCATTCCTGTCTATTCCATTCCATTCCATTCCATTTCACTCCATTCCGGTCCTCTGCATGCTGCTCCGTTTCATTCCATTGCATTCCATTCCATTCCAAACCATTCCATTCCATACAATTCCTTTCCATTCCTTCATCCCCATTCCATTCCATTCCCTTCATTTTCTCTCCATTTCATTCCACTCCATTCGTTTCTTCTCCATTCTATTCCTCTCCATTTCTCACCATTAATCTCCATTTCTCTCCATTCCATTCATATCCATTCCATTCCATGCCATTCCTTTCCTTTCCTTGCCATCCTGTCTATTCCGTTCCATTCCTTTCCATTCCACTGCATTCCATTCATCTCCATAGTATTCCATTCCATTCCA
>NW_007254546.1:0-795 GCF_000164805.1 Carlito syrichta | reverse complement strand
AGACTGGTTAGTTAGCTCTTGTTCCCAAAGGCAGTTTCTTCTTAGGATTAAGATTAGAAACTAAATTACCATAATAGTTTTATTGCCCTGCCTCTAGTCAGGCAGGACGTTTTTCTAGTTTCGTTACATGCCGAAACTCTGTTTGCTTCAGCCCATGGCCATTGTCATGGTAACCATGCAGTCCATTATCCAAGAGTGTGACAGCTACTATTTGATTTTTAGAATAGACTTGTTTGGATAAAACATACATTTAAGACAATACAATTTCCATTGAAAAGATTTAAACAGTAATAAGCATTCATAGAAAACTTTTAAGTTTTGTTTAAGCTTTTAAGTTTCCCTTTCTTCAGATTATGACTTTAGTTCCTGTTCCTGTAGGCCAATTTTAAGATCTTTTGATTAGTGTACCGAAATTTTCCCAACGGTGTTGTTTTTGCTTCTAATATGACAATAGGAAATTTTACACATAGCCATGTATTAATATACTAGGAAAAAAGATTTAACTTTTAGGTTAAAGTCGTAGTTTTATTAGAATAGAATGAGAATTATGGTGTTATGATTTCAAAAATCATACGTTAATGATAATTATAAGTTTTAATGATACGGTATTAGCTTAATAGGATGCAGCATAGTATTAAAGGCCAATCATTAGATTATATAAAAATTAAAGTTTAGACATAGGAAATTCACTTAAGTCATGGTTAGGTTTCATAGTTTAAGAATAAGTTTTAATTGTTATAGAATTACAGGCCCCGTCGTTGAATCATAATAGGTTAATAGAATAACCAAGTCATT
>NW_007254545.1:14142-14863 GCF_000164805.1 Carlito syrichta | reverse complement strand
GGTGCAGCTGTGACCATAGCATCTTCCGGACACTGACCCCAGGAGAGGCCCAGCACAGGGAGGAAGATGAGGAAGGAGACAGGCATTTCCTTGACTGCCGTTGACTGTCCTGGGTCACTTAGAGTTGTAGGAGGAGGCTGTATTTAAATAGGAGGCTGTATTTAAATAGGGGCCCACCCATATTTGCCTGTGTGCGTCCCAGCTGGTATAAGGTCCTGGGACGAGGGCAGTCGCTAAAGCACAGAGACTCTCAGGTCCACAACCAGGTTCCTCCAAAGCCATTTCCTTCAGCAATTTGGACCCCTGGGTGTGGGCTGAGTGCCATGTGTCTGGGACTCCAGCATTTGGCATCTGACCTCAATCAGCCTGTATGACCCTGTTAATTGGTCAGAGCTCCCATTTATCCACTCATTCATTTCTTCAAACCCTGTGGCTTATGACATCCAGCATCCCTCCAGGCACCGAGGACACATTCCTGAGGAAGACAGAGGCATTTTCCCTGTACTCCTGGGGCCATGTGCTGGGTCTCTAATCACAGACCCAGCAGGCACAGAGGCTACGTGTTGGGTCCCTAAAGTCAGATGCTCAGCACCTACGAGGGCCACATGCTGGGTCGCTAGTCAGAGGCACAACACCCGCACGGGCCAGCTGCTGGCTCCCTAAAGTCAGAGCCACAGCAGCCACAGGGGTCACAGCTGGGCTCCTAGTTGGTGACACAGCA
>NW_007254545.1:11410-12810 GCF_000164805.1 Carlito syrichta | reverse complement strand
AGCTCTGAGGATGCAGATGGGGAGGTGGGACAGATGCCCCGAGGGTGCGACGCGTTTAACGCCCCAGGAGCTTGGGAATGATCTCGTAAAGTGTGCAGGCCTGAACCCCAGTCCCTGACAGGCCTCAACCTGTGGCTTTGGAGATTGGACGAGCATTCAGGCTGCAGGTGCTGATGCTGTGAGAACCAGCACAGGCCCCCACTCCACATCCCCTGCTGGGCTCCTTCAGGTGCCCACCAGGCACCCGCTGCCCATGACTCCCCAAAAGGTGCCAGGTTGCATGGAAAGATAAGACTGTCTCTGCTCAGGGACACATGGCTATAGATAGAAAATCTTAAAGAATCCGCAAACAAAAATCAACCAACCAAAGAGACAAAATGCCCCCAAATTGTTCAAATTAATTGATAAAATCAAGGACATTTAAGCATACAAGCACCAATCAGTTGGATAATTAATTTTGAAAGAAAAAACTCGTGAATATATATGATAGATATACGTATATATAATGTGTGTATATATACACAATGTAATTGTTTTATTTCTCTATATATTTGAGATATGTAAATATATCTCTTGCCACTGACTTACCGTTGGTGATTCCCACTCAAAGGCCACGAGAGGTGGAGGGAAATACAAAACTCAGTTAGAAAAACCCCATTCTTCCTTGTGAGGGAAAGGGAAAGAGACTTCCTCCTGTTTCTTAGAGCATTTCCTCTAGCAAACGTGTGGTTGCAAATTTTCTGCCTCTTTGAAATGTATGTGGGTTTATTTAAAAGCAGAATAAGGCTTTTGCCGGTTTTATAACCCAGGCGTATCTCTTCAAGAACCGGAGAGCCACCACTTTGAAACTGTAATAATCGAGGAAAGTAGATTAGTGACTGGAGAGCTTTACTCATTTCTAATATAAGCACTGCTTTAGCTGCACCTCATAAGCTTTAATATTTTGTAATTTCATTTCCATTCTTTTTTTTTTTTTGAGTTGGAGTCTCATTCTGTCGCCCAGACTTTAGTGCAGTGGCTGCCCCTGGCTACCGCAGCCTTGACCTGCTTGGCTCCAGCGATCCTTCCGCCTCAGCCAAGTAGCTGGAACAACAGGCACGCGCTACCAAGCCGGCTAATTTTTTGATTTATTGTAGAGATGAGGTCTCATCAAGTTGCCCAGGAGGGTCTCGAACCCAGCGGGCTCAGGCAATCCACTCACCTCAGCCTCCCAAAGGAGTGAGATTACAGGCTGAGTCACCAGCCCAGCTTCCATTCAATTCTTTCTTCAAATTTGAAAAGTGTTTCTCCTCAGTATGGAATTCTAAGTTGAGCACCTTAAAATTTTCTTTCAGTGCTTTAAAGGTGTCAACCTATTGTCTTCTGGCTCTGATAGCTTTTCTTGTGAGGTTTTGATGTTG
>NW_007254545.1:1954-11104 GCF_000164805.1 Carlito syrichta | reverse complement strand
TCTGTTTTTCTTTTACATTACACCTTGGCCATCTTTTGGAAACTTTTTATTCTGTTCTCTATTTTGGGTAGTTTCTTTTTTTAACTTTTAATTCTTTTATTTTAAAGATGTGGAGTACCATTCAGGGTTAGGTATACAAATGTTCATTATGCAGGTACCCTTGTTGATGAGGTGTGCCCTCCCTTCCCCAGGCGGACTCCCACTACTGCCAATCCTGCTTCCCTGCCCCCCTCCCGGCAGTTTCCCGCTACTGCCAATCCTTTTCTTACAGTATTACGATAATCGTTCAAGGTCCACTTGTGAGTGAGAACATGTGATACTCAGTTCTTTGATTCTGTGAAAGATCACTCAATATTATAGACTCTAAATCCATCCAGGTTGCTCTGAAGTTCATGGTTTTGTTCTTTTTATGGCTGTGTAATATTCCATCGTGTATATGTACCACATTTTAAAAGTCTAGTCCTCTTTTGATGGGCAGCACAGTTGATTCCATGTTCTTGCTATTGTGAACAATGCTGTGATAAGCATACATGTACAAGTATCTTTTTTATAGAGTGATTTGAGTTTTTCTGGGTATATTCCCAATAGGGGGATTGCAGGGTCATATGGCAGGTGGATTTTTAGATCTTTTAGGAATTGCCACACTGATTTCCACAGAAGCTGTACTAGTCTACACTCCCACCAACAGTGTAAAAGTGTTCCCTTTTCACCGCATCCTGTCCAGCATCTGTTGCTTTTTGAGTTATTGATGATGGCCATCCTGACTGGAGTTAGGTGGCATCTCAGTGTAGTTTTAATTTGCATTTCTTTGATGACTAGTGAGTCTGAGCATTTTTTCATGTATCTGTTTACTGCTTGTATGTCTTCTTTTGGGAACTGTCTATTCATATCTTTTGCTCACTTTGTAATGGGGCTGTTTGTTTTTTTTTTCTTTTTGGCACATTTGAGTTTCTTGTAGATCCTAGATGTTAGGCCTCTGTCAGACAAACAGTTGGCAAATATTTTTCCCCAGTCTGTGGGCTGTCTCCCGTTCTCTTGATGGTTTCTTTGACTTTGCAAAAGTTTGTCAGTTTGATGAGGTCCCACTTGTCTATCTTATCTCTTATGGCATTGGCACTTGGGGTTTTGATCAGGAATTGGTATCCAAATAGGAAAAGAGGAAGTCAAATTATCCCTCTTTGCAGATGACATGATTGTATACCTTGGAAACCCAGGAGAATCTTTCAAAAACTTCCTTGCACTGATAAAGGACTTTGGAAAAGTCTCAGGGTATAAAATCAATGTGCAAAAGACAGTCGCATTTCTATACACCAACAATAAACAAACAGAAACACAACAGACACCATGAAGTTATGTGTTAACTTACATATTTCTGAATGGCAGAAAAAATAACTCTAAAGATTATGGTTTCAAGGCCCTGAACTATGTCACCCAGTTTTATGTATAATAAACTAACATTCTCTTTTCTTTAAGCCTATAAATAACCAACCAGTTCCTCAAACACTCTTTGAATCAGTTCACTATCTTCTTGTTTTCCTCATTGCTGGATGAAATAAAATTTTGACATGTTCAAAACAACAACAACAACAACAACAATTCCACTCACAAAAATAGCCAGAAAAAAAAAATACCTTGGCGTCTTCCTAATCAGAGACGTTGAAAGACCTTTACAATGGAAACTACAAAACGCTGCTCAAATAAATCAAAGATGACACAAACAAATGGCAAAATATTCCATGCTCATGGATTGGAAAAATCAGCATTGTTAAGATGTCCATCCTACCCAAGGCAAGCTACAGATTTAATGCAATACCCATTAAATTATCAGCAGCATTCTTCTCAGACCTGGAAACAACAATACAGCAGTTCATATGGAAACATAAATGAACACGAATTGCCAAAACAATCCTCTGCAAACAAACAAAAACAAAACAAAACAACAAAAAACAAAGCAGGAGGTATCACACTCCCAGACTTTAAACTCTATTATAAAGCTACAATAATCAAGACAGTCTGGTATTGGTACAAGAACAGGCAAATAGACAAATGGAACAGGATAGACCAATGGAACAGGATAGAGATTCCAGAAGCAAAACCTCAATTTTTCAACCAACTCATCTTCGACAAAGCCTCCACCACGAGCAACTGGGGAGAGGAGTAAATGGTGCTGGGAAAACTGACTGACCACATGCAGAAGATTGAAACAAGACCCTTATCTATCACCATACAGAAAAATTCACTCTAAAATGGATCAAAGACATAAATGTAAAAACTCAAACTATAAGAACCGTGGGTACTTTCTATTGCATTTCTTTAAATGCACTTATCTTTAATCTGCAGCAGTAATCTATTTTTGTATATTTTTTATTTCAGATGCTGTATTTTTTAACCTATAGAAGTTCCAATAGAAGCCTCCCATTTCTCATGACAGTTCTGGTATTCTCTACTTTATTAAAAGACAGAGGATATCTCTAACAATTGTCTCTACACTTGTGTCCTTTAATACCATGCATTACTCAGGGGTCTCCAGAGATCCAGAACCAACAGGACCTATTATGACAACTGGCTCCTGGGATTATGGAGGCAGGGAAGCCCATGATCTGTGATCTGCAGGCTGGAGGTCCAGGAAAGCTGATGGTGTGGTTCAGTCCAAGCCCATCAGCCCGAGGACCAGGGAGCAGGAGGTGCACGTGCAGGAGTGCTGACGTCCAAGGGAGGGAAGGTGGATGACTTTGCGCAGCCCAGAGAGCAAATCTGCCCTCCCTTTGCCTCGGGGTTCTAGTCAGGCCTGTCCACAGACTGGGTGATGCCTGCCCACACTGGTGAGGGCGGATCTTCATTATTTAGTCCGTCCATCCAAACCCTGATCTTTTTGCAGAAATGCCTCACACACTCACACACAGGTATGGTGTTTCACCTGATAGCAGCTATCTGGGCTGTCAGCTGAGCCCAGTGAAGTTGATGCATAAAATTAACCATCACAGAACTCCTCTTTTTTCAGAGTGTGTTTCTATTGATTGGTTCTATTCTAATCATGGGATATATTTTCCTGCTTTTTCTGAATGCTTAGTTATTTTTAATTTGATGTCAGACATTATAATTCTAGAAGTTTTGCCATAGCACATCGTAGCATTGCTTGGAATCAATTGGTTTCTTCCTGGGCTATATTTTAGGCATTTTAAAGGGTAGGTTCAGAGTCACTTTCAGTCTTGGGCTAGTTCAGGGCCACAACTAATGGGATTGCCTTTGGAGGACTCTGCTTTGTCCACCATGCAGCACGAGGTTTTTCTACCCTGGCTGGCGGCAGCACAGACAAATCCTTCCTCTGTGGGCTCTGGGAAGGTTTTGGCTCACAGATTTCTGGTGATTTCTCCCTGATATCGAGTAGTTTCTCTGCCAAAGACTTGGGGGACCGCCCCATATTTCCGGCTGGCTTTCCTTGCCATGTAGCAGCCTTCTCCCAGGTGCTGCCCTAACACATGGCCACTGCCTCGGCCTCCGTGGACTCTGTACTCTGTCTGTTCAATGCACCACGCATGTCCCTGTGTCCTGGAAGCTGCGTTCAGGCAATAGCAGGACTTGTTTGCTTGTTTCTTTTTTAAATTTATTTTCTTTCTCTTTTTTTTCCTGAGTCAGAGTGTCACTCTCTTGCCCAGGCTGGAGTACAGTAGCACGATCACTACTCACCACAGCCTCACCTTCCTGGGCTCCGGCGATAGCTGGGACTGTGGGCCATGCCACTGTGCCCGAATCGTTTGTTTTTTCTTTTTTTGTAGCGACAAAGTCTCGCAACGTTGCTCCAGGCTGGTCTTGAACTCCTGGCTCAAGGGACGCTCCCATCTTGGCCTCCCAAAGGGCTGGGATTACAAGCATGAGCCAGCCTGTTTTTTTTTCTTTTGTCAGAGATCACAATCGTGTGTGTCTACTTCCAAATGTCTGAACACTTCTTTTCAGTGCTGCTTCCTCAGCCCCATCCCTGTTTTCTATTTAAGGAAGGAAGGTAAAACCGTTTTACACCACTGCAGCTTGAAGCAGCATTTGAATGCTTTATGTTAGGAAATGGTAACCACCCAGTGTAAACTGGTCACACACTCCGATGCTGAACAGAGACACCATGCTTCCTTTTGCATGAGGTTGGTGTCCACGTGTGCTCTGGGGCTGAGGCAGGCTGCGTGCCAGGCCCTGTGTTGTGGCTGTGGAGGCCCTTGTGTGCCAGGGCTCCAGTAGCATTTCCTTTGTGCTGACCTGGGATTTCCCCCACATGCCTCCTCAAAAAGCAGTACTTCCAGAAGTAGAGGCCAGAGCTATAGGAAGGACTCCCGAGTCTTTAAGTAAGCAAGGAGCAGCGAGGGACTACCTCTGTTGGATGGTGTAAAGGGAAAAAATACAAAGGTGAGAGGACCGTGAGCCTTTGGGAGAGGTGGTTTACTCAGGGAAAATAAAACCACTGACCAGACAAGCAGTGGACATGTCGGCCCTCACCACCTGCTCCTGGGGCTGAACCCCTTTGCTCGTAGGCTCCCCAATGTCCAAGCACCCCCTTGTGGTCCTGGGTGCCCTCCGCAGGGTGGTCCATGTCTGGGCTTATACGACTGTGCCCTCACTGTGTCTCACAGTTGTACCTGGTCGTGTCCTCCATGGTCACGGAGCTCAGCTTCGGGAGAACCAGGTCTGACACCTGTCTCTGGAAAGATGCAGGTGCAGCCCTGGAAGGGAGGGCTGAGGTACATGCTACACCAGAGTCATGGCCCCCACCCACTGCAGCCCCTGTCCAGGGGGATGTTGAGTCCAGGCCTTGAAGTAATTGCTGGCGATGGAGATTCCAGACGTGGAGTGGGTGACAGACAGGATCCTCCAGGGCTTCTCCAGCCCTGGGCTCAACTGCAGCAGCTGCACCTGGGACAGGACACCTGGACAAGGAGAAGAGTGCGGAGTCCCAGGCGGACACCACACGCAGCCCACGCCTCATTTTTGAAATCTGCGAAGCCAGGCAGAGACAGCACAGAGATCTCATGTGTTTATCAACAACGGGCATGAAGATTCCAGAACCCTCCTTCAGACAGAACAAAAAACTAAAATAAAATCACGAGCTCTCGGTGTGTTACCCTGGGACTTAGGAAGGGAAATGTGTGCTTGGTCTGTGAATCTGCAGGCAGTCGCTGCTGTGGTTTGGGGCGAGACTTCTCTCCCCACGTATCCTGGCCCCTTGTTAGCCTTGCCCAGGGGAAGCAGATTGGGCACCACTTCGAAGCAAAGAGGCACAAGCTGGGAGCAAGAGGTGCCTCCAGCATCCCTCAGGGTGGCTTTCTTCACTTTGCAGGAAGCGCACCAGGGAGGTGAGAGTCTGGGAAAAGCTTCAGACACCCCTACCCTAATTTGACACATAGAGGAACGATCTTATCAGCTCAGGAGAAGGGACAGCTCCTTGTGCTTCTGCAGAGAAACTGCAGGGACTTCGAGGGTATCGGCTGGGCCCAGGACAGTGACAATGAATAAATTCTAAGTTCAGCCAAAGTTTAAGCTTGAAGAGGCTTATTTTGAGCCAAATATGAGTGACCGAGGCCCGTGGCTCTGTCCCAAGAAGTCCTGAGAACATGTGTTCATGGTGGTTGAATTGTAACGTGGTTATATATGATGTTGGGTGAAGTCTGGCACAAAACTCATGCTGTACTAACTACCCTGCCTCAATATGCATCTTGGGAGGACAGAAAAAAAATCATAAATCAAAACGTGTGAGATTTACATTGGTTCAGTCCAGGAATGTAGGACATCTCCACGTGGGGAATTGTTGGTCATAGATGGATTCAAAGCTTTCCTGATTGGCAGTCAGTACCAAGAGTTAGGTTCTGTTTAAGGAATTTTGAAATCAGTAAAGGAAATTGAGATAAAGTGCTTGAGATAAGGAGTAAAGGGTAGTTTGTGGAAGTGTCTGGATATGTAGATCAAACATCATAGGGGACAGCCCTGGGAGAGAATAAGTGGAAAACATCTGGCTCCTCTGGGAACCCCCAGGAAGGGGGTTCTATATAGATGCAAATTTCTCTAAGAGATGGCTTTTAATTGCCTTTTTTATTTGGATGTGCTGTTATTCCAGAGTCAGGGGGAAAGTAAGCCATGTTATAAATTTGTCTGAGGAGACTTTATGGTTAGTAGGGCTTGACTTCCCAGGCTCCCTTAGTTAGGAATGTGGTTGAGGGATAAAAAGGCTCCGAGTTTAGTTCTCAACAGACCTACTGTGCAGTTGCTGTCTTTCCCAGGGTCCCCTTGGCTGCTGCTTCTTTCTAGGTACTTCCTTAACATCAAACAAAGGGAGTGCCTTCTCGGTGGACATCTCAGTTCACCAATGGAAAGGCCAAGATATATTATACATATATGGGAGTCCAAAAATACATATACACATTTTAAGCATGATGTTCTCTCAAAATATGGCACTAATCAAATGAATGCTGGCGTCACTATGTGACAGACAGAATGATCAAAAAAAATGTTGAAGCACAATTGAATGAGCATCCTACTACACATTGCTGCCTAAATTTAATTCAACTTCAAAAAGTAATACATAGATAGTATCTCTTGAAATATGTATACCTTTTTTGGGCATCCTTGTATATTTTTCTTGTAAGAGGTAGAGATATTTTATAAATACATCTGACGTTTCACCTTAAGGGAAAATAAAACTGTTGAAAATTACAAGTGTAAACTATGTCTAATTATGAGTAAATTATTACCAAACTAAAAAATAGTGACACAGCCAACTTACACATTTTAGAAGAATACTCTGACCAGGTTCAGTGACTCAGCCTGTAATCCCAGTGCTTTGGAAGTCCTAGGTGAGTGGATTGCCTGAGCCCGCGGGTACGAGACCCACCTCGGCAACTTGGTGAGACCTCATCTCTACAATAACTCCAAAAAAATTAGCCTGGCAAGGTAGCGCGCACTTGTAGTCCCGGCTACTTGGAAGGCTGAGGTGGAAGGATCTCTGCAGCCCAGCAGGTGAACGCTGGGGTGGCTGTGAGTGTGCTACTGCACTCCAGTCTAGGTGACAGAGTGAGACTCCAACTAAAATAGTAATAATAATAATAAAGAATACTCTGCAGCTCAAGAGCTTGTGATCAGAAACGGGACATTTAATGACCATGTGTGGTGACTGTCAATGAGGAGACTCTGGCTGGACTCAGCGGTGGCCAGGGGACAGTTTTGGAGGCAGGGTTTCTCACAGTGGTAATTGCCACCATACCCAAAGTGATTCAGGCTTGCTCAGAATCCCCTTGGTCCTGGAGCCATCTGGGTGGGTTGGGCAGAAGACAGGTTCTCCTGCCAGGGTTCTGGGGCCTCAGAGTTGGTTTCAGGTGGAGAGTGGGGTGTGGGTGCCCAGCTGGAGGAGCTCCCATGGATCTGGGACCTGCAATGGTCTACTTGGGCGTGCGGGGTGCACCCAGGCCCCGTTGGCCTGACGCTGGGTGTGTTCACCATCTCTGGGAGCATACTATAGTCATAAATGAATCCAGTTTCTATGATCCCACCATGGTTCTGCCTCTGAGACCACATAGTTGCCATGGGAGCTATACCATACCACATGACAGAGGCCCTAACACTACGCCTGTCCCCAGGCACTGTCCCCCACCCTGTCTCCTGGGTCCAGCCCGCCACCTTCCCCAGAGATGGGTTCTGGGAAGATGAACTGGGAGGAGGTGTCTCCTGGGAAAGGGGTTGGAACTTGCCGCGGGGCCCCTTAGCGTGGGCTTCATGGCGAACATCTCCGGGACAGTCCTCGAGTCTGGTGGAGGTAGGTGCTGGTTATGGGCAGGGCTCCAGGCCTCTTCCTTTGCTGACTGGGCAGGTCTGCTCTGTGCCTCAGTATCCTCCTCTGTGGAGGGGTGTTGATGCAGGCTCTGTGGTAAGACTGGAGGCAGATGAGGATCTTAGGGCCCAGTGTGGGGGCTTCTGTGCCCCCTGCTCCTGGACACTCGGTTGTAGGACTGGGCCGTGTTGAGCACAGCATCCTCCGTTGTCTGCCCTGGGCCCCATGGCTTTATGTTGCCTGTCCCAGGCCTCTGGCCTCGCAACACTGACTTGTACCTCCCAGGTCAGGGACCTCTGGTCCCTCCTGCTCCCCACCCCCAGCACTGCCCCTCCAGTGAGGCTTGGATGCTGTTTGCCTCCGCCAGCCTCTGATTTCACTCTCTGTCATTCATGCCTAGAGCATAGACCTTCATCTAGAGAGTCAGAGGTCAGAGCGAGGTGGCTCCAGGGACCCAGGATAAACAGGGGATTTCAGGTCCAGGACAAAAAGTGGAAACCTGTTTGCTTGATCTTTGTTACTGCTATGGGCAGCACCACTGTGGTCCCCATAACTATATATACCACGGCCTGACGCCCCAGGACAAAAACCTGGTCCTGGGCCTGGGGGCGGTCCTGGAGGTAGAAGCTTTAGGGGCCAGGAGGGTCCAGACAGCTGCACTTCGGGGCCACCAGGGCTGGGGAGGCTGGGGCTGCCCAGGAACCCAGACTTGTACATAGTCCTCACCTGGAGAGAGGCCTCTTCGGCCTCCTTGGGCACTGGGACAGGCCAGGAAAGGGACCCATGAGCATCAGAATCAGTGGCTTGCTGGGTAGTGCCTCTTCCCTCCTCTTCAAACTCCTGTGCAGCTGCGTTCGGGCCCAGCTCCAGCCTCCGCTCCTGTCAGCCTCCCCCAGAGTCCCAGGCAGACCTGGGCAAGGGCTCCTCTCCCTAAGGGGCTGTGGGACCCCTCTCTAAGGCTGTAAGTGGGGCTGGGGGAGTCATGAAGACATCTCGACCTCATGGGGACTGAGGGGGAGACATCCAGGGCAGGCATTTCCCATGCAGTGGCTAAGTGGGTCTGCATCTGAGGCCCGGCCCTCAGGGTCACAGTGCTCTCTCAGAGGGGAGGGATCTGGAAATCCTCTCTGCTGGGAGCATAGGGGACTCTACCTGGATTACAGCAGGCTGGGATGAAGGGTGCGGCTTCTGACAGGCGGTGCTGGGAGCCAGAATGGTTGTTGCTGGAGTTGCTGGGCTCCTGGTGGGCGACTGGGTTCTCTGTAGGGAGTCAGAGTGGTATCCTCAGAGTCTTTTGAAGCCCTCATGACCAGAGTGTCCAGCGAGGCAGGGATCTGGGTACAGATACC
>NW_007254545.1:0-728 GCF_000164805.1 Carlito syrichta | reverse complement strand
TCAAAATCTGGGTGACGTGGTGTTGGCTCGGGCCTCTCGGGGATGGGTTTTTAATAGACTCTGTGATACTGTGGGTATAATAACCAGTCCAAACGGTGTCACAGTGACACAGGCCCTGCCCCAAACCCACCTGGGGGAGCCTGGGATGGGGAGGGAGCTAGTATGGGGAGGGAGGCAGAGACATGAGGACGTGCTGGGGGTTCAGATGCTCCTGTTTCCTGCTGGGAGCACTTGGGTCCTGTAGGTGATGCTGACCCTGCCTGGCTCTGTCCTGAAGCTCCACTTCATGCTGGGGTCTGTCTTCAGTGAGGAATCCTGTCCATTGCCGTGTCCATCCTGTTCACAAACGCCCTCAAGCCATAAAGGATCACTCTGGAGTTTCTGCATTCCCAGGACTGGCAGGTTGTCAGATATGAAAGAGTTCGGGAATCCCTCTCCAATACTGTGTGGGTGTGGAGCCAAATAGCTAACCTGGTCCAGCAAGATCCAGAGCAGGTGCAGGTGAAGTCATGTATAGTTGAGATCTAGGTGCACGTGAGGTCATGTATAGATGAGATCCAGGTACAGGTGAGATTCATGTATAGGTGAGGTTAGGGTGCAGGTGACATCCAGATATAGGTGAGATCCAGGTGCAGGTAAGGCCCTTGTGGGGAAGGGAGAGGAACGGTCCTGTGCTGTGCACTCTAGAGGCCAGAGGATATTAAGAGAGAGAGTGGGAAGAAGAGTGG
>NW_007254544.1:16166-16518 GCF_000164805.1 Carlito syrichta | reverse complement strand
TGCAGGAGAATGGATTTATTTGTTGACTTAGATTTTCTTTCTTGCTTGCTTCCTTTCCCCCTCTCGGCCTCGACCTCCCAAACTGCTGCAGTCACAGGATTTCAATTTGATCGACATCCTGTTCATTCTGCCTGGAATTGAACTCTGGGCCTGAGGTGATCCTCCTGCCGAGGCCTGCCATCTCCCAAGGTTTTCTGGGTTTGTCTTGGGATCGAGGTGCGGGCTTATTATGGTGTTGATCCTGGTCTCAGCACCTGGGCTCTGGCCATCTTCTCGTCTTGGCCACCCCGAGTGCTGAAGAGACAGGTGTGAGTTGCACGTGAAGGTTTGAGAATCACGCCCTCCCTTTCCC
>NW_007254544.1:4582-15264 GCF_000164805.1 Carlito syrichta | reverse complement strand
AAGGGGTCCAGCAACACTGAGACCAGCCCACGTTCTGGTCGCCCAGCTGCCACTTTTGGGGGGGCAGATCCACTTCCTCTCCCAATCACTCCATAATACCCTGCCCATGCAGACCTACCCAAGGGAGTCGTGGACACCTGTCATGATGTATGTGGGAGGCATCTTGATGCCAGAGTCACCGTCTGCCGTGCTGCATGTGGCAACACGATCATGGCTGCCAGGGCCTCATCTTGTGGGGCTAAGGCCAGTCTTCCCGCCTTAGACCCTGAGAAGCTAGGACTCTGGGGACAAGCCTGACTTGATTTTGTGCTCCTCTCATCAAGATGAGTTCTGGTCACATTGCCTAGGCTGGTGACTGACACCTGGGTCCAGGCAGTCTCCCACCTTGGCCTCAGAGGGCACAGGGCTGACAGACTTGAGCCACGGTGCCTGGCCAGAACTCGCATGTTCTGTCAGCAGGAGCAATGCAAAGGAATGCCCAGGAATGGAGGCGACCATATCCCATGTAGCCAGGACCACAGGCACCACCATGTGTGACTCCAGTATTTGCATTTTGGGGAGCGACGATGGCTCACTACGTGGTCCAGGCTGGTCTCAAAATCCCGGACTCCAGCAGTCCCTCACCTCAGCCTCCCCAAGTCATAGCCCAATTGTCTACCGATCCAACATCTTTCGGATCTCTAGGTCCAAGACTGGGGCCTCCTTCCCAAATAATCTCTGTTTACGATGATCCCAACTCCATACACAAATACATGCTCTTCTTTTTATTCCTTTTTTTTCTTTGAGTCAGAGTCTCACACCATCGACCAGGTTGCAGATCATTGGCTCGCTCCCGGCCACCACAGCCTCAGCCCACCAAGCTCCAGTGAGGTTTTCCCTGGCTTTTCAAGGAGCCAGAACAACAGGCACACTCCATCACGCCCAGCTCATTTGGAATGAATGGTAGAGACAAGTCTTGCAGAGGTGCCCAGGTGGATCTCGGCCTGCGGGCTTGGGCCAGCCCCTGGCCTCAGCTTCCCAAAGCACTGGGATGACAAGGCTGAGCCTGAGCCTGACCTTGATACTTCATTGAAAATGAACCAGAAGGTCTGGGGTGGTGGTCCACGTTTGGAATCCCAGCACTCTGGGATGCTGTGGCGGGAGGATGGCTGGAATCCAG
Source organism: Carlito syrichta (assembly GCF_000164805.1). NCBI lineage: Eukaryota > Metazoa > Chordata > Mammalia > Primates > Tarsiidae > Carlito > Carlito syrichta. The sequence goes on along the minus strand of NW_007254544.1, from coordinate 14,105 downwards.
GAACCCAAGGCCAACCATGGCCACAGTGAGATCCCATTTCCGCACCCATCCAAACAGGTTGTCTGGGACGAGGTGCTCATCGTACTGGCAACTCTGGAGGCTGAAGCGGGAGGATTGCCAGTCTTGTGATTTCGAGGCAGAGGGTGAACGACAGTCGTGTCCCAGGGCCCCAGCCTGGACCACAGAGCCAGACCCTGTCTCCAAAAAAATCAGAATTGTACAAAGATTCTCAACTGCATGTGGTGTGTTCACAGGGCTACTGGCTTTAGAGCCAGGAAAAATAGGATTGGGGGAAGAAATGTCCCTAGTTGAGGGGTGTCCCTGACCTTTCTTGGTGGAAGGTCCTCCTTGCTGGGTTGGAGGGTCGGTCTCTCTGGGGAGCATTTCACCCCTCGGAGAGGAGAGCTGGCAGGAACCCGGCCAGGGAACTGGGAACTCCCACAACAAAGTGAGGCAGCCATTGGGTGTGTTGGGGTTGAAAGCTGTTTAGCTTGTGGGACTTTCATTTGTGAGGAGGGCAGCGTGGAAGGACTGATGGCAGAAGCTTTGCAGGAGAATGGATTTCTTTCTTTCATTCATTCTTTGTTTCTTTATTTTTCTTTCTTTCCTTTCTTTCTTCCTTTCTTCCTTTATTCTATCCTTTCTTCCTTTCTTTTTTCTTTCCTTCTTTCTTTCTTTTCTTTCCTCACTATGTTGCCCTGGCTGCTCTCAAATTGCCCAACTCAGGTCATCGTCTCAGCCTTGGCCTCCCAACTACTGAGATCACAGGCTTTCCATCTGATCTACATCCAGGTCTCCTACCAGGTTTGAACTCTGGGCCATAGACGATCCTCCTGCCGAGACTGGCCCTCACCCAACGTTTTCTGGGTTTTGCTTGGAGTCAAGGTGGGGGCTTGCTATGGTGTCCAGCTTGTCTGGAGCACCCAGGTTCCAGTCATCTTCCTGTCTCGGCCTCCCCAAGTGCCAAGGATACAGGCGTGAGTTGCCCGGCTGCCCCTGCCACCCTTAAGTTTTGAGAGTCACACATTCCCTTTCCCCATGTTGGCCCCTGGGAGGAGCAAGCAGGTTCACCCTGGGGAATAAGGTGGGTGGAGTTGTGGGCATCCCAGTGGAGACACGCCCATGTGCTAAGCTCTCCTCCTCTGGAGGGCTCACCAGGTGACCCTGGCTGCCCTCCCTGGAGTCTCAGGTTGTCAGAAGGGAGCGGACCTTGTGGTGGGAGGCCTGGCGGGGGGGCACAGACCTGTCATCTGGGCACTCTGGGAGGTCAAAGTAAGATGAGGCCTGAGCACCCAGGTTCGACACCAGCCTATGTACCTTGGTCAGACCTCCTCTCTACAAGAAGTCAAACAAATGAGCTGAGCTTGATGGTGCCTGACATTTGTCCGGCCTCTCAGGAGGCCACAGCATGAGGATCACCAAAGCACAGCCGGTGGCAGCTGCAGTGACTGAGGACGAGCCCTGCCCTCTGGCCATTTTTTCTTGCTGTAAAGGCTGTCACCCTTTGAACACACCATGTGGAGTTGAGAATCTGTGTACAATTCTCATGTTTTTGGAGAAAACCACAACCACCACCACCACCCCTGCCACACAGCATGAGGATTCACCCTTAGGGATGGGAGAGGAAAAGGCATTTACAGCCTTTTGGTGGCAGGAGGTTTCAAAGGTGGCCATCAGACAGGTTCGTCTCGTGCCTTCGGCCACGCACCCCAGAAGACCTGCTTCTACCCTCCACACTCGTGCCCCACGGCAAAGATGCGTGTTATCTGATGGAGCAGATGGCCATGAATTAGGGTGGCCGTCGGGCAGAGAATGATCAAGGCAGTTCAGCAATGCTGTGGTCATCCAGTCTAGCACATTCGAGTGAGGGAATGGCCTCTTCCTCTCCAATCACCCAATCGCCCCCCACCCACATAGAGCTTTCCCTGGGGATCCGTGGATGCCCATCTTGATGCACATGGGAGGCAACCTTTTTATCACCAGAGTCTCCATTGGGTGGCCTGGGGTGCAGCAAAACATTTGTGGCTCCTGTGGCCTCAACCTGCTGGGCTCAAGCAGTCCTCCTGCCTCGTAACCTGAGAAGCCAGGACTCTGGTAGCCACCACGCCTCATTCGATTTTGGGGACCTCTCACTGAGATGTGGTCTGGCCATGTTGCCCAGGCTGGTCTCCAAACCCTGGGCTCAGGCAGCCTCCTGCCTCTACCTCCAAGGGTGCCAGGCTGACGGCTGTGAGCCACGGTGGCTGGCTTGGACTTGTATATTCTGTCATTGTGGGCAATGCAAAGGAATGCCCCAGACGGAGTTCACTGCATCCCGTGTAGCCGGGACTATGCGCATCACCACGTGAAACCCCAGTGTTTGCATTCTGAGGAGTGACGAGGTCTTGTTACTGGCCCAGGCTGATCTCAAACTCCCAGGCTCCAGCGGTCCTCCCCAGGCCACCAAAGCCACTGACTGATTGACTGTCGATCCACTGTCTTTTGGGAACTCTAGGCCCAAGCTTGGGGTCTCCTTTCCAAATGATCTATGTCTGTTCACAATGATGCCAACTCCATACATAAATGGATGCTCTTCTTTTTTTTTGTTTCCTTTTGTTTGAGTCACAATCTCACTCTGTCACCAAAGGGCAGTGGCTTGGTCCTGGCCACCACAGCCTCTGCCCACTGGGCTCCAGTGATACTTTCTCCAGACTTCTGAGGAGCCGGAATGACATGTGCATGCCACCATGCTCTGCTTATTTGGGGTGGAGGGTATAGACGAGGCCTCGCCAAGTTGCCCAGGCAGGTCTTGGTCTACAGACTCAGGCTGGCCACTGGTTTTTGTCTTCCAAAGCACTGAGATGATAAGGCAGAGTGCCCGAGCCCAGCCTCAAACGTTCATCAAAAACGAATCAGAAGGCCTGGTGCGGTGGCCCACGTGTGGAATCCCAGTGCTCTGGGAGGCTGAGACAGTAGGATGGCTGGAACCCAGGAGCCCAAGGTCAGTTCAGGCCAAGCAGGGAGACCCTATCTCCGCACCCATCCAAACTAGGAGTCTAGGGCCACTCTGGAGGCTGAAGAGGGAAAATCATCAGAGTTCGCTATTTCAAAGCTGGTGGAGAACAATGGTCGTGTACCTGGGCCCCAGCCTGGGCCACAGAGCCAGACCTGTCTCCAAAAACATCAGAATGATACACAGATTCTCAACTGCGCATTGTGTATTCACATGGCTTCTAGCTTAATATCCAGGAAAAATGGAATTGGGGGAAGAAATGTCCCTGGGTAATAAATGTGTCCCTACCCTTTTGGGGTGGAAGGTCCTCATTGCTGAGTCGGGTGGTTGTCCTGCCTGGGGTAAATTTCTCACCTTGGAGAGGAAAGCCGGCATGAAATGGGCCTGGGATCCTCGGGAACTCCCACATCATTGGCCGGGGGCGTGTTGGGGCTGGAAGGTGCCGAGCTTGGGGGACTCTCACATGTTGGGGAGGTGGGCAGGGAAGGACTGAGGTCAGAAGGTTTGCTTGAGTATTGATTTCTTTCTTTCTTTCTTTTCTTTCCTCACTAGGTTTCCCAGGCTGCTCTCAAACCACCCAACTTGGGCCATCCTCTCGGCCTAGGCCTCACAAACTGCTGCGATCACTGGCTTTCCTTTCAGCATTTTAATCTTCCTGCCTGGTCTTGAACTCTGGGCTGGAGACAATCCTCTCACCAAAGGCCTGCCCTCACCCAAGGTCTTCTGGGTTTTGCTTGGGCTCGAGGTGTGGGCTTGCTATTGTGTCCAGTCTGGCCTCAAGCACCCAAGCTTCAGGCATCTTCCTGTCTCATCCTCTCCGAGTGCCAAGGAAACAGGAGTGAGTTGCCTGGTTTTCCCCACCCCCCAAAAAATTTTGAGAGTCATGGCCTCCCTTTCCCCAAGGGGGCTCCTTGGAGGAGCAAGTGGATCCAGCCTGGGGAACGAAGCAGGTGGCAGTTGGGCACCCTAGCAGGGACACGACCCTGTGCCATGCGCTCCCCACTTGGAGGGCTTGGTGGGCATCTCCGGCCAGCCTCTCCAGGTTCCTGGGTCTTTGGAATGGAGCAAGCTTTGCAGTGGGGATCCAAGAGGGGTATGGAGGCTGGCCATGGGTGCTCACACCTGTCATCTTGGTGCTCTTCGAGGCCAAGGCAAGAGAACAGCCTGAGCACCTGGGTTCAAGACCAGCCTGGGTACCTTGGTGACATCTCGTCTCTACAAGAAATCAAAAAAATGAGCCGAACGAGGTGGCACTTGCCTATTGTTCCAGCCACTCAGGAGGCCGTGGCAGTAGGATTGCCAGATCCCAGCTGGGGGAGGCCACAGTGACTGATAGCAGGCCCCTGCGCTCTAGCCTGGGCAAGAGAGTGGGACTCTGACTCAGAATAATAATACCAACCACCACCACCATTACAGCCACAGTCCGGGCTCATGGGCTCAGACCTGCATCATGGCCCTTCTGAGGTACAAAGGAGTAGAGGGGCTGAGCTTGCAGGCTCGAAACCAGCCCAGGGCATGAGGTGAGACCTCGTCCCAGCCATCAAAAATAAACCCAAAGATTAGCCGGGCATGGTGCTGCAAGCCTTTGGTTCCAGCCACTCGGGGGGCCGAGGTGGGGGGATGGCCTGAGCCCTCCAGGTGGAGTCCTCGGTGGCCTTGAGCCTTCCCCTACATTCAGGCCTGGGTGACAGAGTGGGATTCCGAGTTAAATAATAATAATTACCACCACCGACACTCCTGCCACCCAGTGTCAGGAGTCTCGCTCAGTGATGGGAGAGGAAAAGGTACTTTTTGGCCAGTCATTCATGAGAGGTTTCAAAGGTGGCCATTGGGCATGTCTGTCCCATGCCTTTGGCCATGAGCCACAGAAGGCCTGCCTCCACACTCCACACTCATGTCCCACAGCAAAGACGCATGTGAGCTCACAGTCAGATGGCCCCGAACTAGTGTGGCCATCCGGCACAGAGCAATCAAGGTGGTATGGCAACGCAGTGGCAAGTGAAGGTTCTGGTTGCCCGGTCTGCCACCTTTGGACAGAGGAGGGCCCCTTCCTCTCGTGATAACTCCATCATTTCCCGCTCACCCGGACCTATCCCTGGGGAGCAGTGGACGACCATCGTGATGCATGAGGGAGGCCTCTTCTTTGTCGCCGGTGTCTCCATTGGCCATGCTGGGGCTTGGCGTCACGATCATGGCTCCCGGGGCCTCGATCTGTGAAGTTCAGGCAGTCCTTCCAATTCGGCATTCTAGCAGCTGGGACCCTGGGGACACCACACCTGACTTGATTTTGGGGACCTATCGCCGAGATGAGGTCTGGCCATGGCACCAGGGCTGGTCTCCTACCCATGGGCTCAGGCAGCCTCTCATCTCAGACACCAAGGGCATGGGGCTGACAGCTGTGAGCCACGATGCACAGCCTGGACTTGCACATTTTGTATGTGGGGCAATACAAAGGAACACCCCATGATGGAGGTCACTGGATCCCGTGTAGCTGGTATCGCCGGCACTACCATGCGTGACTACAGTGTTTGCATTCTGGGGAGGAATGAGGTCTCGCTATGTGGCCCAGCCTTGTCTCAAACTCCTGGGATCCTGCAGTCCTCAGCCTCAGACTCCCAAAAGCACAGCCCGATTGTCTGCTGATCCACCATCTATCGGGAACTCTAGGCCCAAGGCTGGGGCTGCCTTCCCAAATTATCCTGTGTGTTCACAATGATCCCAACTACATTCACAAATGGATGATTGTTTTTTCCTTTTTTCCTTTTTTTTCTTTGAGTCGGAGTCTCACTTTGTCACCCAGGCTTTAGGATGGTGGCTTGCTCCTGGCAACCACAGCCTTGGCCCGCTGGGCTCCAGCAAGTCTTTTCCCAGTCTTCAAAGAAGGCAGAATAACAGGTGCATGCCACCATGCCCAGCTCATTTGGGATGAAGGGTAGAGATGAGGTCTCACTGTGTTTCCTGGGTGGGGCTCGGTCTGGCCTCCAAAGTGCTGGAATGATAATACTGAGTCCCCGAGTCCGGCCTCAATCTTTTGTCGAAAATGAACCAGAAGGCCTGGTGCATCGGCCCATACCTAGAAGCCCAACTCTCTGGGAGAGCAAGGAAGGAGGATGTCTGGAGCCCAGGAGCACGAGGCAAGGGCAAGTCACGCAAGGGGACCCTTCTCTGCACCCATCCAAACTAGTGGTCTGGGGTTAAGGTGCCCATTGTCCCACCCACTCTGGAGGTTGAAGTGGAAGGATTGCTAGAACCCACAATTTCAAGGCTGGCAGTGAACGATTGTGTCCCTGGCCCAAGCCTGAGCCACAGAGCCAGACCCTGTCTTCCAAATCATCAGAATCGTACACAGATTCTCAACTGCATGTGGTATGTTCAAAAGCTGATTGTCTTTAAAGCCAGAAAAAATGGGATTGGGGGAAGAAATTTTCCCGGGTGAGGGATGTGTCACTGGGCTTTCTTGGAGGAAGGGCCTTGTTGTCAAGTCAGAGGTCGGACTGCCTGGAGTACATTTCTCACCTTGGTGAGGAAATCCGGCATAAACCAGGCCAGGGAGCCTCATAACTACTGCGCCAAAGCGGGGGCAGCCATTGGGCGGGGTGTGTTGGGGCTGGAATGTGCCAAGCTTAGGGGACCCTCATTTGGGGGTGGTGAGTGGGGAAGTACTGAGGACAGAAGGTTTGCCTGAGAATGGATTTCTTTTCTTTCTTTCTTTCTTTCTTTCTTTCTTTCTTTCTTTCTTTCTTTCTTTCTTTCTTTCTTTCTTTCTTTCTTTTCTTTTCTCACTAGGTTGCCCAGTCTGTGCTCAAGCCACCCAACGCGGGCCAACCTCCCACCCTAGACCTCAAAAACTGCTGTGATCACAGACTTTCCATTTGGTCAATATCCTGCTCTTCCTGCCTGGTCTTGAACTCTGGGTCAGATGCGATCCAACCACTGAGGCCTATCTTCACCCAAGGTTTTTGAGGTTTTGCTTATGGTTGAGATGGAGGCTTGCTTTGGTGTCCAGCCTGGACTCGAGCCCCTGGGCTCTGGCCATCTACCTGTTTCTACCTCCTCGAGTGTCAGGAGACAAGCATGAATCACCAGGTCATCCTCACCCCCCACAAAAGTTTGAGAGTCACACCCTCCCTTTCCCAGAGGCAGACCCTGGAATGAGTGGGCTGGACCATGCTGTGGAACAAGGCTGGTGGAGAGGTGTTCTCCCTGGCAGAGACACACCCATGCACCAGGTTCTACCCCAAGTGAGGTCTCAGCAAGGTGACTCTGGGAGCCATCTCCGGGGTCGGCTCTTTGTGAGGAATCAGGCCTCACAGTGGGGTCCCAAGAAGGGTGTCCACAGTGCCGGCCAACCAGGCTCTGGCGAGCCTTTCTCCAGCCTTCCAAGGAGCCAGAACAATAGGCATGCATGAACATGCATGGCTCATTTGTGATAGAAGGTACAGACGAGGTCTCGCCAAGTTGCCCATGTGGATTCAGCCCACAGGCTTGGGCCAGTAGCTGGCCTCGGCCTCCCAAAGCGCTGGGATGATGAGGCTGAGCGCCTGAGCCTGACCTCACTCTTTAGTTGAAAAAAAACTGGAAGGCCTGGCATGGTGGCCCACGCCTGGAATCCTAGCACTCTGGGAGGTCAAGGCGGGAGGATGGCTGGAGTCCAGGAGCCCAAGGTCAGCCTGGTCTGTGCAGAGAGCACCCTGTCTCCACATCCAACCACACTAGGAGTCTGGGGTAGAGGTGCCCATCATCCTGGCAACTTTGGTGGCTGGGCGGGTGGATCACCAGAACTCACGATTTTGAAGCTGGTGGAGAATGATGGTCATGTCCCTGGGCCCTGGCCTGGGCCACAGAGGCAGACCTGTCTCCAAAGACATTAGAATCATACGTAGATTTTCAACTGTGTGTGGTGAGTTAACAGGCCGCCTGGCTTTAGAGCAGGACAAATAGGGTTATGGTGGGGAAGAAGTGTCCTTGGGTGAAGAATGTGTCCTTGACCTTCCTTGGCAGAAGGTCCTCTTTGCTGAGTCAGAAGGTCAGCATGCTTAGGCACATTTCTCACCTCGGAGAGGAGAGCTGGCAGGAACGTGGCCATAGAGCCTTGAGAAATACCACACCAAAGCGAGGCAGCCATTGGGGAGGGTTGTGGCTAGAAGGTGCCAACTTGGGAGACCCTCACATATGGGGGGGGCGGGGGGAAGGACTTAAGACAGAAGATATGCAGGAGAATAGTTTTCTTTCTTTCTGTCTGTCTTTTCTTTCCTCACTAGGTTGCCCAGGCTGCTGTCTAACCACCCAACTCAGGCCATCCTCTCAGCCTGGACCTCCCAAACTGCTATGATCACAGGCTTTCCATTTGGTCGACATCCTGGTCTTCCTGCCTGTTCTCGAACTCTGGGCCAGAGGCGATCCTTCTGCCGAGGCCTACACTCATCCAAGGTTTTCACGGTTTTGCTTAAGGTTGAGATCAGGGCTTGCTATGGTGTCCAGCCTGGTCTTGAGCACCAGAAATCTGGCCATGGGGCTGTCTTGGCCTCCCCAAGTGCAGAGTAGACAGGCATGTGTCGCCCAGTCATCCCCACCCCCGGAAATTTTGAGAGTCACGACTTCTCTTTCCACGAGGCAGTCCCTGGGAGAAGCAAGCGGGTCCAACCTGGGGAAGTAGGCGAGTGGAGGGTTGGGCATCCCAGCAGAGGTATGCCCCTGCATCTGGAGCTCCCACCAGGTTCTGGGTTTTCAAAAGAGAGCTGGCCTTGTGGTGGGGCCCCAAGAGGGATGTGGATGCAGTGTGCAGGAGCTCATGCCTCTTATCCCAGCACTCTGGGAGGTTGAAGTGAGAGGATGACTTGAGCCCCCAGGTTTGAGACCAGCCCAGGAAACTTGGGGAGACCTCATCTCTACAAGAAGTCAAAAATATGAGCGGAGCATAGTGGTGCATGCCTATCATTCTGGCCACTCGGGAAGCCATGGCGGAAGGATCACAAGAGCCCATTCAGTGGAGTCTCCAGTGGCTGAGAGCAGGCCTCTGCGCTCCAGCCTAGGTGACAGTGCAGGACTCTCACTCAGAATAATAATACCAATCAACACCACCACCACAAAAACAGGCCAGCTCAGGGGCTCAGCCTATCAGCCCAGCTCTTCAGAGGCCAAGGAGAGTGGACGGCCTGAGGCTATTGGTTCGAGACCAATCTGTGACACTGGGCGATACTGTTTCTCGGCCATCAAAAATAACTCCGAAGATTAGCCAGTCGTGGTGCCTGGTCTCAGCTCCTGGGCTCCAGCCATCTTCCCATCTCAGCCTCCTTTAGAGCTGAGGAGACAGGCATGAGTTGCCCAGCCAGCCTCCCCCAATGGTTTGAGAGTCACACCCTCCCTTTCCAGGAGGGGACCAATGGGAAGAGTGAGTGGGTCCATGCTTGGGATAGAGGCAGGCGAAGGGGTGGGTACCCCAGCACCTTCGGTCATGCATCCCAGAAGGCCTGCCTCCAACTTCCACAGTCGTGCTCCATGGCAAAGACTAATGTGAGCTCATGGAACAGA
>NW_007254544.1:3507-4152 GCF_000164805.1 Carlito syrichta | reverse complement strand
TGGGATGGGGTGCGGCGGCACGATCATGCTCTTGGTGTTTTGACTGAGAGGTACAGACAGTCCCACCACTCAGACCCCGAGCATCCAGGACTCTCGGGACCACCACACTGACTCGATATTGGGGCCTTTTTGCCTAAATGAGGTTTGATCACATCATCCAGGCTGGTCCCTGAACCCATGATGTTGACCAAATGGAAAGCATGTGATCGCAGCAGTTTGGGAGGCAAAGACCGAGAGGATGTCCGTATTTGTATGGTATGGGAGCCACCTGGGCAACATAGTGAGGAAAGAAAAGAAAATAAAGAAAAGGAAGTAAGAAGGATAAGAAAGAAAGAAAGAAAGAAAGAAAGAAAGAAAGAAAGAAAGAAAGAAAGAAAGGAAGATTGGAAGAAAGGAAGAAAGAGAGAGAGAGAGAGAGAGAGAGAGAGAGAGAGAGAGAGAGAAAGAAAGAAAGAAAGAAAGAAAGAAAGAAAGAAAGAAAGAAAGAAAGAAAGAAAGAAAGAAAGAAAGAAAGAAAGAAAGGACCTTCTGCCAAAAAAGGCCATGGAAGATCCCTCACCCAGGGACATTTCTTCCCCTAATCCCATTTTTCCTGGTTCTAAAGCCAGTCGCCCTGTGAACACACCATGCACAATTGAGAATCCG
>NW_007254544.1:0-3487 GCF_000164805.1 Carlito syrichta | reverse complement strand
AAGAAAAGGAAGTAAGAAGGATAAGAAAGAAAGAAAGAAGAAAGAAAGAAAGAAAGAAAGAAAGAAAGAAAGAAAGAAAGAAAGAAAGAAAGAAAGAAAAAAGAAAGGAAGGGAGGAAGAAAGGAAGATTGGAAGAAAGGAAGAAAGGAAGAAAGAAAGGAAGAAAGAAAGAAAGAAAGAAAGAAAGAAAGAAAGAAAGAAAGAAAGAAAGAAAAAAAGAAAGAAAGAAAGAAAGAAAGAAAGGACCTTCTGCCAAAAAAGGCCATTGAAGATCCCTCACCCAGGGACATTTCTTCCCCTAATCCCATTTTTCCTGGTTCTAAAGCCAGTCGCCCTGTGAACACACCATGCACAATTGAGAATCCATGTATAATTCTGTTTTTTTTTGGAGATGGGGTCTGGCTCTGTGACCCACAGTGAGGCCCAGGGACATGAACGTCATTCACCACCAGCCTCAAAATCACAGGCTCTGGTTATCCTCCTGCCTCAGCCTTCAGAGTGGCTGGAATGACGGGCACCTGGACCCAAGACTCCTTGTTTCATTGGGTGCAGAGATGGGGTCTCCTTGCCTGGCACGGACTGGCCTTGGGCTCCTGGGCTCCAATCATCCTCCCCCCCTAAATCTCCCAGAGTGCTGGGATTCTAGGCATGAGCCCCTGGGTCAGGCCTTCTGGTTCAATTTAGATGAAGGACTGAGTCTGTGCTTGGGGGCTCAGCCTCATCAACCCAGCAATTTGGGAGACTGAGGCCAGCAGCCAGCCCGAGCCTACAGGTCAAGACTCACCCAGGCACTTGGGCAAGACCTCATCTCTACCCTCCATCAGTAATGAACCTGGAGTGGTGGTGCACACCTGTCGTTCTACCGCCTCAGAAGACTGAGGTAAGTCTTGCTGGAGCCTGGCAGGCCAAGTCAGCGGTGACTGGGAGAAAGCTACCGCCCTCCATCCTGGATGACAGAGACTCCAACTCAAAGAATAAAAGGAAAAAATAGAAGAGCATCCATTTGTGTATGGAGTTGGGATCACCGTGAATAGACAGAGACCATTTTTGAAGGAGGTCCGCGCTTTGGGCCTACAATTCCCAAAGGATGGTGCATTGGCAGACAATGGGGCTGTGGTTTTGGGAGGCCAAGGTGGGGGACCGAAAGAGCTTGGAACTTCGAGACCAGCTTGGGACATATAGTGAGACCTTGTTGCTCCCTGGAATGCAAACATTGGAGGTGCGGGTGTTGGTGCCTGTGGTGCCAGCTTCATGGGATTCGGTGGCCTCCGTCCCAGAGCATTCCTTTGCATTGAACGCGATGATAGAACTTGTGAGTCCAGGCCAGGCACCATGGCTCATGACCAACAGCCCCTGCCCTTGGAGGCTGAGAGTGAGGCTGCCTGAGTCAAGGGGCCAGAGACCAGCCTGGGCAACGCAGCCAGACTATGTCTCAGCAAGAGATCCCCAAAATAAAATCAGGTGTGGTGGCCACCAGAGTCTGGCTGCTCAGGGGCTAAGGTGGGATGATTGCTTCAGCCCTGCAGGTCGAGGGCCGAGGAGCCAGGATCCTGTCACCATGCCAAAGGCCAGCCTATGGTGACTCTGGCGGAAAAAAGAGGCCTCCCAATTGCCTCAGATTGGGTGACCACACCTCCCCAGGGAAAGGTCCCAATGGGTGGGGTATTGATATAGTGATCAGGAGAGGAAGAGGCCCTCCTCTCACACGAAGGTTGCAGACTGGTCTAACAAAACTGGTCTAGCCATGGTGTTGACAAACTGCCTTCATCGCTCTGTGCTTTTCAGCCTCCCTAACTCGGGGCAGTCTGTTCTGGGAGCTCACATGCATCTTTGCCATGGGGCGTGAGTGTGGAGGGTGAGGTTGGCTTTCTGGGGTGCGTGGCCAAAGGCATGGGATGGACGTGCCTAGTGGCCACCTTTGAAACCTCCTGCATATGACAGGCTAGAAAGTGACTTTTCCTCTCCCATCCCTAAGGGTGATTCCTCGCTCTGGGTGTCTGGGGTGGTGGTGGTGGTGGTGATGGTGGTTATTATTATTTGGAGTCAGTATCCCACTCCGTCTTCCAGGCCGGAGTGCAGGGGCATGCTTACGGCTACTGCGGACTCTACCTGCCTGGCTCAGGTGATCCTACAGCCTCGGTCCCCCGAGTCGCTAGAACCACAGAACTGCTCCACCATGCTTGGCTAATCTTTGGATTTATTTTTGATGGCCGAGATGAGGTTTACCCCGTGTCCTGGGATGATGTCAAAACCGTAGGCTCATGCCACCCACTTGTCCGGGCCTCCAAAGGGCCAGGATGCCAGTCTGAGACCCTGAACATGGCCTGTAGTTGTGGTGGTGGTTGGTATTATTATTCTGAGTCACAGTCCTGCTCTATCGCACAGGGCAAAGTGCAGGGGCCCACTTTCAGCCAGGGGGCCTCCACCGACTGCTCCATTGATACTCCCACCACGTCATACCAAGTGGCCAGTATGAAAGGCCTGCGTTACTAAGCTTGGCTTTTTTTTTTGGCTTCTTGTAGAGATGATGTCTTGTCAAGGTGCCTAGGCTGGACTTTAATCCAGGGGCTCAGGCCATCCTCTTGCCTCGGCCTACTAGAGCATTAGTATGACAGGTGTGAGCCCTTGCTCCCAGCCTCCACACCCCTCTCGAGGACACACCACATGGCCTGCTCCCTTATGATGACCCGGGACCCCAGACAGGGCATCTGGATTCGCCTGCTGAGTGCTCCCTGGGGGAGCACCTGGCGCATGGTGAGTCTTTGCTGAGGAGCCCGCCCCACTTCACACCTCGTTCCCCAGAGTGGACCCGCTCGCTCCTCCCAGTGACTTCCTGTGGAAAGGGAGGGCTTGATTCTCAAACCGCAGTGGGGCAGGGATGGCCAGGCGACTCATGCCTGTTTCCTCAGCATTTGGGGAGGCCGAAACCGGAAGATGGCCAGAGCATGGGAGCTGGAAACCAGGCTGGACATCATAGCAAACACCTGCCTCGTCCCCAAACAAAACCCAGAAAACCTTGGGTGAGGGAAGTCCTCACCGGGAGGATTGCCTCCAGGCCAGATTTCAAGATCAGGCAGGAATACCAGGATGTCAACCAAATGGAAAGCCTGTGATTGCAGCAGTTAGGGTAGTCCAGGTCCAGAGAATTGCCCAAGTTGTGCAGTTTGAATGCAACCTGGGCACCTACAGAGGAAAGAAATGAAAGAAAGAAAGAAAGAAAGAAAGAAAGAAAGAAAGAAAGAAAGAAGAAAGAAAGAAAGAAAAAGAAAGAAATCCATTATCCTGCAAACCTTCTGACCTTATTCCTTCCCCCCCACCGCCCCCACTTGTGGGGTCCCCCATGCCTGGCACCTTATAGCCCCAACCCCCCCAATGACTGCCCCCACTTTGGTACAGGAGTTCCTGAGGCTCCCTGGGCGGTTCCTTTCAGCTTTCCTCTCTGAGTGAGAATGTGCCTCAGGAAGGCCAACCTTTCGAGTCGGCAATG
>NW_007254543.1:3928-5741 GCF_000164805.1 Carlito syrichta | reverse complement strand
CGTTGGAACTCAAAGTTTTTAGTCGAGTAGACCCAGTAAATGGTGACAGTGTGCCATGTAAGTTAGCTATATTATTTATATTACTTATATATTCTTTCTAAACATAGCTTATATTGCTTATGTATATATTACTTATATACATTGCTTATATTACTTATATCACTTATACTTTACTTATATACATTTGCTTATTATTACTTGAGCTTTCTACATTTCTATAAGGAAAAGAAAAGTGAGACTATGTTCAGGCTTTATTTCAGTATTCTTAAATTTTTGAAAACTTTAGAGAGAGGTGCAGCAAGGGTGGCAAGAAGGAAGGGTTTTTAATCATCATAATTATCATTAGCATTGTCTGATATAATCAATTATATTGCCGGTCTTTTTATCAGTCTTATTAAAGCCTAACAAGTGTTATTAGCATTTTTAACAGTCAATTGTTTTACTAAAATTTTTGCTGCCTCTTTGCTAGTAATTACTCGTTTGATGGTGGTGGTTATTTTAGAAATGAAATCCTTGTAATTTTTATCTGCCTTTTGCTTTATCTTAGACAAAGAAAGAGTTTAAGTGGAATTAGCAGGCAACTTTCTGTACAAAATCTAGAAAAGAATTTACTTTATCTTTGCTTACATTAACACCTTTATGTTTGAACGCTTTAGACATGATTCAAATATAGGCTTGCCTTTCTTTGGAGCCGCAGTTCCCCATAGCTGTAAAAACACCAATATATAGTAATATCTCTACAAAAACTGAATCGCTCTTTATGGCGATAACGAGTCACGCAGTCCGTTGACGACACTATACAACCAATCTGCTTGCGTATCAACCCGTGCACTCCGGGGGGCTGCAGGACCCTAAGGCAAGGCCCGTACTGAAACGAGATGAATGAACAATCAGGGAACATATATATACAATTACCGGATCAGGTCCCTGGGTTTGGGCGCCAAAGCTGTCAGAGTACCGGCTCCAACCTAGGATGGAGGGTTAGGAACCGCACCAGAGAGTCAAGATGGAGAGAAGAGACCACTCGGAGGCATTTCTTCTGGAATCAGGCTGATCAGGACTGAGTCCAAATTTTATTCAGGCTCCTTCCAACTTATATACTATTTTCTATACCTTCCAGCAGTGTGATAATTACTTGCTGAGGGCGTACAAATTCCATGATGTATATCACGCTTTACAAACTATGCATCACAAGACCATCACGAGACTTGCAAGTTAAAGCAAACAATTCGAACTCCATGATGCCTGACGTGCTTCACAAATCTCACATCAAGGTCACAGGTGTACAATTTCAATACAGTTCGTTCAAAGTGTCTTCCATAGTGTTCAATAAATCACTCATATTATACTTTTTGTTCTAAACCCTGATTAATACAAAAACTTTCTAAGTTAACTCTAGGTTCAATCCAAGTTCACTGACTCCTAATATTTTTTAATGATTGATATTATCAACATAACACTATACAATAATCTATAAGTTAACTTAAATGACTTAATTTTTATTTATTCCATTAACCTATTATGATTCAACATAGTGCCCTGTAATTCTATAACAATTAATTTAAAACTTTTTCCTTACCATGACTTATAAGAGTTTCATAAATCTAAACTTTAATTTTTATATGATTTAGTGATTGGGCTTTATTACTATGCTATAACTTATTAAGCTAATACCTTATCATTATATCTTATAAATATCATTGACGTATGATTTTTAAAATCATAACACTATAATCCTCATTCTATTTTAATAAAACTACGACTTTAACCCCAAACTTAAATCTATTTTCCTAGTATATTAATACATGGCTAC
>NW_007254543.1:2217-2971 GCF_000164805.1 Carlito syrichta | reverse complement strand
CTGATTGGAACCCTGATCCTTGTTTTGCAATTAGCAAGATGTCATGTAGATATTGTGTTGGAGGAAGCGTGTAAAAGAGGTTTCTTAGTTCTCCTTAGATAGAGATCATATAGATTCTGCATATGAGGACAGCTATTACCTTTGTTCAACCTTCTAAACCCGGATTCTTCTTTAGCCCACAGAAGATGGCCTGTTGATTTTAAGGACTGAGGACTGCTATAACCCCGATTCTTTTTATTCCGTGGCAAGTGGCTGTGTTTTTTTCTGTATATTAGGACGCTCATTAGATACATCCTGCTTCGAAACATTGATTCTTTTAGAACTTTCCAAAATGCTCTGTAGATTTTTGGGATTGAGGACTCGTATAACCCAGATTCCTTAATCTTTCTTACCAAATGTCATGCAGTTGCCTGTAAAAAAGTACTCCATTTTCCAGATTCATGCTCGAAAACACCATGATTCGTGTTTATCCCATAGCAAGATGACCTTAAGCTTTTTTGGGATTGAGGACCCAAGTAACGTGGATTCCTTGTTCTTACATAACAATAGGCAGTGAAGATTCCTGTATGTGAGAACTCCCAATACCCAGATTCCTACTTCAAAAATCTGATTCGTAGTTACCACTTAGGAAGACGGCCTGTAGTTTTGGGACTGAGGACTCATATAAGGATGATTCCTTATACTTCCTTACCAATATGTCAGGTAGTTTCCTGTATATGATGACCTCCATTACCCAGCTTCCTGCTTCACTCTG
>NW_007254543.1:0-775 GCF_000164805.1 Carlito syrichta | reverse complement strand
AGGCCATATAGTTTCCTGTATATAAGGATTGCTCTTACACACATTCATGCCTCGAATCCCTGATTCTTCTTTATCCGTCAGCAAGATGCCCTGTAGATTATCAGGACTGAGGACTCATATAACCCAGATTCCTTATTTTTAGCAAGAGCCGTGCATTTACCTGTATATGCGTAATCCTGTTCTCAGATACATGGGTCGAAAGCTTGATTCTTGTTTAGATCTTAGGTAGGTGCCGTATATTTTTTTGGAGATGGAGAAAACATGTCACCCACAATCCTTATCCTTTCCTAGGAAAAGTCAGTGCATTTGCCTGTATATGAGCTTTTCTTTTCCCTAGTATATGCTTCAGAAACCCAAATTCGTGTTTAGCCCTTAGCAAGAAACCCTGAAGATTTATTGGGATGGAGGGCACGTGTAAACCAGATTCCTTATTCTCCTTTAGCAATACACAATGTAGTTTCCTGTATATGAGGACTCCCATTATCCAGATGCCTATTCCCACAACCTGAATGGTGGTTATCTGTTAGCAAGACAGTCTGTATATTTTTGAAATGGAGGCCTCTTGTAACCAAGATTCCTTATTCTTCCGTAGTAACAGGTCGTGTAGTGATCTGTATATGAGGATTCCCATTATTGAAATTCCTGCTTCATTCTTAGCAAGACGCCTAGATATTTCTTGGTGACCTACAATTCCACTTGCTTGGATATCAAGAGAAAGACTCCCATAAAGTTCTTGAGGAATTGGAACACAAGATTCCTGGTCTCTTTTCAAAAG
>NW_007254542.1:0-5021 GCF_000164805.1 Carlito syrichta | reverse complement strand
ACAATGTGAATGGTAGTAATAAACTAAATAAATTATTAGTTAAAATAAGTATAAAAGCATGAAAGTAAAAGGCAAGACTGTAAAACAGGATTAAGAATACAATTTTGTGTTTTTAATGAGACATCTTAAATTTCTTCATTTACGTGTTATATATAAAAACTTTTTTCCATATTTAATTTAGCATTTTAGTTATATATAAATACACATAATCCACACAGAGGGAGATCATTTATGTATTTATGATGAAAATAAATAAATAATGGTAAAAAATATTGTATACTCCAGGAAAATGCAATAATCCTAAACTTGCGTGCACTCAATAACTTAGTATAAAATACATAAAGGAAATATTTATAAACTCACAAGGACATAGTGACATACCCACCATCTCACTGTAATATTTTAAAACTGTTTAGTAATTGCTCAAGCAAGTATATCATAAAACCAATGAAACTATAGATAATTTGAAAAGTATACTTATTAAACTTGATCAAATTAATTTATATAACATTCGATCCAAAAAGTAAATAATGCACTATTTCAAGTATAGCTAGAAAAAGCATTAAATTAGTTTGTGTTTCATATAGTGCACAAAACAAACCTCACTGTATTTCTGAGCAGGGATAGCACCCAGTTTATAATCTAAACTAGAATATTTTTATGAGTAAAAAGTAGTAAAAATACTATCTAAAATTTATGCAGGTTTCTATTAGTGTAGTATTTAGAAAAGTATTTATAGTCTTAAATACCTACATTAGGATAAAGATAAAATTAACAAGCTATCTTCACAAGTTAGAAAAAGAATAAGAAAATAAAGTTAACAGAAGAAGAAATAAAAAAATAAACAAAAATTCAGAAAATAATGTAATAGAAAGGAAACATAAAGTAGAAACAATACAGCCATAAGTTAGTTTTTTGAACAATTAAAAAAATATAGACAGTATAGAAAAAATATAGAAACAACTGAAGAATAATAGCTACAAAAAATGGGACAAAACTGAGTTTATGCAGAGTTATAGGGAGAGAGCCAGGTTACCATATATTAAATGCAATTGACAATGTATTAACTTGTTATTGTTGAATTGTGTTTTTGTCTCTGCAACAAATGTTTCCAGTTTTTCAAGTACTACTTCAGTTAGACTGTTTAAACTTGAACTTTATTCTTATATTTATAAATAAATATTTATGCTTTAAAGTTCTTCCAAATTTTTAAATAGCATCACATTTATGATCGTAAAAAGTAAGAGTTTGGTTACTAATTTTTATTGCTTTTACTCAAATTAGACCAGTGTAATTATACATGCATTCTTCTTGTATTTTGTTAGTGGCATTATTAACTGCTATTATATTCTTGAAAAGCAACGTGGTTGTGTTTCTCAAACTCCTGGGCTCAAGCAATCTTCTCACCTTGGCCTCCCAAAGTGCTGGGATTATAGGTGTGAACCATCACGCCTGGCCAACTTGGTCATATTTCCAAATAACTCTGAAAACTCATATTGAGACAAATTCTTAATGAGACAAAGACTTAATGGAAACCATTTGATAACTTTAACTGATTTTTCTTCCCTAGATATCTTTCATTAGGTAAGTGGAAAATGGAACAACTCAAGTGGAAACAGATCAAAACATTTTTAAAAAACAGTGTCAAGGAATTTGTGAGTCTAATAGTAATCAAATTACTATTAGAATAAATGAGATTGAAAGAATGCTCTAGCTATAAAACACTATACAGATATCAGCAACATCTTTTTTTGGGTTTGTTTTGCTTGTTTGTTTTAATGAGCATCGATTTTTAAATAAATATTTATAAAGAGATATCAACTATCAGCATTGGAAACAACTTATATACAATTGTTGAAATATCTTTGGTTCGGGCTCTACAATTACAGTACACAGCAATGATTTTGTAAAATGTTCACAATACAGTGTTGAATGAACAAGCAGGCATACAAACTTCCCAAGCCACCTTTATTTTAAATTTTACTTTAAAAATCCATGTACATGTGTAAATAAGAAAAAAACCTGGAAGGGAATACATGAAATTGTTAAGACATTTCTCTGAGTTGTGAGATTATGAATGACAATTTTTTAAAAATTTTAAAGATATGGGATACATTTCAGGGTTAGATGTACAATGTTTATTATGCAGGTACCCTTGTTGATGAGGTGTGCCTTCCCTCCCTTGGCAGTTTCCCACTACTGCCAATCCACCCCTCCCTGGCAGCTTCTCACTATGCGAATCCCTTTCTTATAGTATTATGATAAATGTTTAAGGTTCACTTATGAGTGAGAACATATGGTACTCACTTCTTTTTTTCTGTGATAAGTCACTCAGTATTATAGACTAAGTCCATTCAAATTGCTTCAGAGTTCATAATTTTGGCCCTCTTTATGGCTGCGTAATATTTCCTTGTGCATATGTACCACATTTTTTTTTAACCAGTCCTCTTTCGATGGACAGCATGGTTGGTTCTATGTTTTTGCTATTGTGAATAATCCTGCAATAAACATGCATGTGCAGGTATCTTTTTCATAGAGTAATTTGAGTTACTCTTGGTATATTACCAGCAGAGAGATTATAGGTCGTATGGAAGGTCGATTTTTAGATCTTTTAGGAATCGTCACACTGTTTTCCACAGATGTTATACTAGTTTACGATCCCACCAACAGTGTAGAAGTGTGCCATTCCCCCTGCATCTTCTCCAGCATCTGTTGTTTTCTGAGTTATGGATGATGGCTACCCTGACTGAGATTAGGTGGTATTGGGCATATGTTATAAAGTTTCTATCATGAACACTTGTGCTATAATCAGAAAAAATTATGAAATATTTAAACCATCAATGCAATTCATTAAAAATTAAAGAAAAGTCTCTTTGATCTATTCCATAGATGAAGAAAAATACTTAATAAAATTCAAAATATATAGATGATTGAGAGCTCTTAGAAATCTAGGATTAGAAATGGAAATTCTCTAATCTGATACAAGTTTTATGCCAAAACCCTACAGGAAACATAAAAATTAATTCAGAGATTTCGTGTGCATTTCTTTTAGATCCTACAAGAAAATAACAAGACATAAAAAAACAAGATTTGAGAGCAAGGTACAATTTATTTTAGAACAATATATTGTCTGATCACTTACATTTAAAAATTAAGTGAATCAAATTACTATTAGAATAAATGAAATTTTTTAAATGTTCTAGCTATAAAACACTATATGGGTATCAGCAGCATCTTTTTTCTGTTTTTTTTTTTTTTGGTTTGGTTTGTTTATTTGTTTGAGTTGAGTTTCACTCTGTTGCCCAGGCTGGAGTGCAGTGGCACGTTCACGGCCACCACTGCCTAGACCTACTGGGCTCAGGTGTCCCTTCCACCTCAGCCTTCCAATAGCTGGAACTACAGGCACATGCCACCATGCCCAGCTAATTATTATTATTATTATTATTGATTTATTGTAGAGATGAATTCTTGCCAAGTTGTCCAGGCTGCTCTCGAACCTCTGGGCTCAGGCAGTCGTCTCACTTTGGCCTCCCAAAGTGCTGGGATTGCAGGCTTGAGCCACCGCATCCAGCCAGCAACATCTTCTATCAGAAAAAGCCAATTTGAAAGTACCATGTAAAACATAAAACAAGATTACACAGTATTCAGGAATTAATACAGAAAATAAATATAACTTTAAATAGGCATATATAAACTGATTTTTATAAGCTCTGTTAAAGGATGTATAGTTTGAGTAGAAAAAGACCTATAGCATCACTAATTAATATGAAAAGATAGATTTTTATGGAAGGAAAAAAATAAATATTGGCAAGTTATGTGAAGAAAAATTAAGTTGGATGCTATTTCACACTGATACAAAAATAAATTTAAAATCTATTAAAGTTCTAAATATGAAATGTTAAACTATAATGCTAATAAAATAAATGTCAGAGAATATTTTGGAGTGGGAAATAATTTCTTTTTTAAGACCTAAAGCAATTATGAATAATATAATGATTTACAATATAATGGGATATTTTGGTCATCAAAGTAAAGGAAAACAAGCTTTGGGAAAGTTAATGTTCAACAAAAATAATATTTAGAATGTACATAGAACTACTTCACATCAGTAAGATGTCAGAAAATGTCCACTAAAAATGGTCAATGAATATAAAGGTACAATTTGTAGAGGAAGAAAACTAAATGATTAATGAACATTTCAACATCAATTTTCATCAGAAAATGCAAATTTACCAACCAATAAAATATCACTACACTTATGATCAGTGAATGTTAAAAAGACAAACAAAATAAAAGACTGGTTAGAAGCAGGAAAATGGAGTCCTCATGCATAAATAGTAGGAGTTTACGTTTGTACAGTCATTTGTGAGCGTGAGAGTGATATGGCCTAAAGTAGAGACAGTAAGTCACTACTTAAAAATGTTCTAGCTATAAAACACTATATGGGTATCAGCAACATCTTTTTTCTTTCTTTTTTTTTTTTTTGGTTTGGTTTGTTTATTTGTTTGAGTTGAGTCTTACTCTGTCGCCCAGGCTGGAGTGCAGTGGCACATTCACGGCCACCACTGCCTAGACCTACTGGACTCAGGTGTCCCTTCCACCTCAGCCTTCCAATAGCTGGAACTACAGGCACATGCCACCATGCCCAGCTAATTATTACTATTATTATTTTTGATTTATTGTAGAGATGAACTCTTGTGCATATCGTGTAGCATATATGTGCATACATGTAGCATAGTCATTATTGTAGAGATGAACTCTTGTGCATATCGTGTGCATATATGTGCATATCGTGTAGCATAGTCATTTCACTACCGGATATCTATTCCTGAGATGCTTTTCCCCAAACGTGAAAGGAGTCTGATATGCAGGTATTTGTTGCTGCTCGGGGTACTGGATAAGTAAATGTGCCGTATGTATACTTTGAGATACTTCATAGAGGACACAAGCAATAAACTTAGATTGTATAGCAACATAGATTTCAAGTATAATACTTTGAATGGAAAGAGTAAGAAACAAAA
>NW_007254541.1:2268-3176 GCF_000164805.1 Carlito syrichta | reverse complement strand
GCAGTTTGGTAAGGCTGCGGCCAACCCAGGTTCCAGTTGCCCTGTCTGCCACCTTCTGGTGTGGGGAGAACCCCTTCCTCTCATGATCACTCCATTGTCCACCACCCACGCAGACCATTCCCTGGGGATCCCTGGACGCCTATCCTAATGCATGTCGGGGGTGTCTTTTTCTGTTGCTGAAGTCTTCCTCAACTGGGTTGGGATGCATTGGCATGATTGTGGCTCCAGGGGCCTCTAACTGTGGGACTCAGACTGTCCTCCCCCCTTGGGCCCTGAGCAGACAGGACTCCAGGTGCCACCACGTCTGACTCGATTTTGGGAACCTCTCACTGAGATGAGGTATGGCCACGTTGCCTGAGCTAGTCTCCAACCCCTGGGCTCAGGCAGTCTCCTGCATCGGCCTCCCAGGGCTTGGGGCAGATGGCCATTAGCCATGGTGCCCGGCCTGGACTCACACGTTCTGTCGGTAGGGGTGATGCAAAGGAATACCCCGGGATGGAGTCACTGCATCCAGTGTATCTGGAACCATGGGCATGACCACATGCAACTCCAGTGTTTGACTTCAGGGGAGAGAGGAGGTCTCGCTATGTGGCCCAGGATGGTATTGAAAACCCAAGATCCAGTTGTTCCCTGTCTAGGCCACCCAAAGCCACAACCCGAATGTCTGCCGATACACTGTGTTTTGGGAACTTGAGGCCCAAGCCTGGGGTCTCCTTCCCAAATGACCTTTATCTGTTCACGATGATCCCAAGTATATAGACAAATGGATGCTCTTCTTTTTTTTTCCTTTTTTCCTTTTTTTCTTTGAGAAGGAGTCTCACTCCCTCGCCCATGCTGGAGGGCAGTGGCTCACTTCAGGCCCCTGCAGCCCCGGCCCACAGAGTTCCGGCAAGCTTTCCCCAGCCTTT
>NW_007254541.1:0-724 GCF_000164805.1 Carlito syrichta | reverse complement strand
AAATGAGCCTAGCTTGGTAACACAGGCCTTTCCTTCAGGCCACTCTGGATGACGTGGTGGAAGTATCACTGGAGTCATCGGTGGAGGCCCTTTGACTGACAGTGGGCCCCTGCACTCCAACCTGGATGAGAGAGCGGGACTCTGACTCAGAATTATAATACAAACCACCACCACCATCTCAACTACAGGCCATGCTCAGTGGCTCAGCCTGGCATTCTGGCCCAGCAGAAGTTGGCAGACTGGGGAACAGGAACCATTGCTGACTGCAGCGTTGCCAGGTTGCCTTGATAGCTGTTCCCAAAGGCCAACTTAACTGGGGGCTGTCTCTTCCGTGAGCTACAGGTGTCTCTGCCTTGGGACACAAGTCTGGAGGGTGGAGGCCGGCATTCTGAGGAACGTGGCCGAATGCGTGGGATGAACGTACCCTGTGGTCGCTGTTGAAATTTCCCATGAATGACAGGCCAGAATGTGCCTTTTCCTCTCCCATCCCTGAGGATGACTCCTCGTGCTGGGTGGCTGTGGTGGTGGTGGCGGTGGTGGTGGTGATTATTACTATTTGGAGTCGAAATCCCACTATGGCAACCAGGTCAGAACTCAGAGTCACACTCACGGCCACCGTGGACTCCACCTGCTGAGCTCAGGTGATCCTCACGGCTTGGTCCCACGAGTGGCTGGAACCACAAGCCTGTGCCACCACACCCAGCTAATATTTGGATTTAATTTT
>NW_007254540.1:975-2705 GCF_000164805.1 Carlito syrichta | reverse complement strand
CAGTTCATGGTGACCGAGAATTCCTGTTGTTTGGATATGAAGAGAAAGACTCCCATATGTTCTTTGGAAATTGGAATCCAAGATTTCTGGTTCCCCTTCATCAGAAGTCCCCAAAATGTGGAATCTTCAAAACCAAACATTCCAGTTCTGACCTGCCTGAACACAAGAATTTTCTGTAGTTTGAGGTCACCTGAATCGAGGGATTTTGTACCAATATGCCTTTTGATTTTGGGGAACATAATTATTGTCGTAGATGTTCCTAGGACAAAAAAGCATATCTAGGGCCAGATCCTTGATTACAACTAAGAGGACCAGAAAGTTCCTTTGGATCTGTAATGACAGATTTAGCGTATCAACAGAGCATGTAGCTCTGAAAAATATAATGACACAGAAGCTCAGATTGCTAATTAAACCTTATCAACCGGCACTGGAGATTCTGGACAATGAGAACTCCTAGAACCGGATATTCTTTTCATTCTCAGCATGATGCCCTGATTTACCCTGTCAATGTGGATTCCAAACCCTGTATACAGAAAGATAGATGCCCAGACGTTTTCTAGGGACGTGGAATCAATGATTCCACGTTAACTTTAAAAATACGTACTAAACATTTGGCAACTGCAAAACACTTTTCCCCTCTCAAAATAAAAAGAGACACGGAAGGGGAAGGATTACAGTGTTCACCACAAGACCAGAGTTACATCGAAATATGGCAAGAAGATTGTTTTTGTCCTGAAATTTGGCGTTAGTTGTTCCGGGGAACCTAACGGACTAGGAGTGCCCGATACCCGTTTTTCAACTTTCAAGAGGACCAGATTGTTGCTGGAGTCCTGAAATGACCGAATCATAATATCCGCATGCTAAATTGCTCCGAAACAATTGGGGAATTCGAATTCCTGTTTCTTGTTTGTCCCATAGCAGACAACATGGGAATTTTTTTGGTTGAGGACTCGTACAACAAAGATTCTTTATTCGTCCTTAGTTGGAGGCCTTGTAGTGTCCTATATGTGAGGACTCCTTCCCACGATATCTGTTTTGAAACCCTGATTCTTGTTTAACCCTTTCTTCCTTTTTCTTAGCAAGAGGCCATGTAGTTTCCAGCATATGAGGACTGCTATTACCCACATTCATCCCTCGAATCCCTGATTCTTCTTTAGCCATCAGCAAGATGCCCTGTAAACTGTAAGGACTGAGGACACGTATAACCCACATTTCTTATTTTTGCAACAGCTGTGCAGTTTACTGTATATGAGTACTCCCTTTCCCAGATACATGGACTGAGGACTGCTATAACCCCAATTCTTTCTCTTCCTTGGCAAGGGGCGGTGTATTTTCCTGTATATTAGGACTCTCATTACATTGATCCTGTTTCAAAACTCTGATTATTTCGTAGCCCATTCAAAGATTCCCTGTGGATTTTTGGGATTGAGGACTCGTGTAAACATGATTCCTTATTCTTTCTTAGCAAAAGGTCATGTAGTTTCCTGTATATAAGGACTCCATTTCCTCAGATTCGTGCTTAAAATATGCTTAAAACCGTGATGCTAGTTTAGACCTTTGGAAGATGCTGTGTAGTTTTTTGGGGATTGAGAACACATGTCACCCAGATTCTTTATTCTTTCTTAGGAAAAGTCCGTGCAGTTGCCTGTATATGAGTATTTCATTTCACTAAATTATGCTTCTAAAACCAAAATTCGTGTTTAGCCCTTAGCACACACACTAAATTTTTT
>NW_007254540.1:0-683 GCF_000164805.1 Carlito syrichta | reverse complement strand
TGAGGCTCTGTAACTTTATTGGATAGAGGAATCGATTAACCAGTATTCCTTATTCTTCCATAGCAATAGTTCCTGTAGTGTTATGTATATGAGGACTCCCATTACAGAAATTCCTGCTTCATTCTCAGCAAGATGCCGAGACATTTCCTGGTGACCTAGAATTCCAGTTGATTGCCTATCAAGAGAAAGACTCCCAAAAATTCTTGTTTAATTCAAACACAAGATTCCTGGTACCCATTTCAAAGGACACCCTAAAAATGTGGCGATATAGAAGACCAAATTGCTGATTGAACCTTATCCAGAGACCTTGTAGATTTAGGCGATTTAGATCTCCAAGTTCCGGATTCCCTTTCCGGTCTCAGCAAATGCCCTGATTTTATCTGTCGATGTGGATTCCAAAACTCTGTATACAAATATTCAGATGCTCAGATGTTTCCTAGGGACGTGGACACCATGATTCCTGGTTAAATTTTAATAATTCGTACTAAATATTTGAAACTGCAAAACCCTCAGCCCCTCTAAAAATTAAAGTGCAAATTTAAATTTAAGGATTACAAAGTTCATCTTAAGAACAGAGTTACATCTAAATATGGCAAGAAGATACATTTTTTCCGGGAATTTAGCCTTAGTTGTCACGAGTACATAAGAACTTTTACTACCAGACATCCATTTACAACTCTCAA
>NW_007254539.1:2275-3447 GCF_000164805.1 Carlito syrichta | reverse complement strand
ATTATTAAACATATGGTATTGTAATCATTACTAAAAAAGAGGAATCAAGACTTCATACTTAAACACATTCATCAGTTATACACTATAAAAGAAGGAATTCCACTTACAAAACCCAGGAAAAAAAATCTTTAAAACAAAACCTAACAAGAAACATATAAACCTTTATGTTATAACTTTAAAATAATTTCAAAGGCTCAAAATTAGACTTTACAAGTAGTAAACACTATTGTGATGATGGATACGATAACATAAAGAAACCAATTCTTTCCAAGATATTACACAAATGTAATGCAATCTCGAGAAAAATGCCAACAAATCATCTTTGTTTGTTTTTTGGTTCTGTTTTGTTTTGTTTTGGGAGGATTTCCTGGACCTAGTTTCCTGGTTGATTTTAAAGTCCACATTCAAATAATTTTAAGGAGAACAGCCTATAAGTTCCCAGGGTTACTGGAATACAGTAAGCCTGAACTGGGGACTTCCAGCAAGATGGCAATGAGCCACCTTGATCTGTAAGACCCTCTGTGAAAGAGAATACACATAAAGACTCTAGCTGTCTCCCAGAGGCTGCAGCTCCCATCGTCAGCAGCGTGCTCTTCACATGGAGCTCAGCCAGAGCCACCACTCAAACATCACAGCAGTCTGGGTGGCCGCTGCAGCCACAGTCACAGCTGCCCAGCCGCAGACTCAGCCGTGCCACTGCAGTCATCGCCTCTCCCATGCCTGAGGTGACCCTTGACTTCAGATCGTGAAGCCCCCACAAGCACAATCTATGGAGATCACTGCCACTACCACTAACACTGTCACGCTCCGCCACTCGCCCCGAGCCAGGATCGTGGAGCTCCTCCCGTGTACTGTGAGGTGGCTGCCGCCACCACTGCTACCATTGCCAGCTCCCTTCCATACTGGGTGCCCTCTGACTTCTGCTTTGCCCAGCTTGCATTGATTTCCAGGCTATAGCTGCTGCAGAAAAAGATCAACTGGAGCGGTGAGATAGCAGCACCTGCTGGGGATCCAAGGTAACAACATGAAAATAGCAAAGACAGAAACCCTTCCCCTTGATAAATAGACACAGGCCAGATCTGTGTGATATACTAGGCAGGGAGCCCAGATCTGAACTGCCCTTCACAGCAGGCCGGGGGCAACACACCCTAATTGTGAACAATTCTACCAGC
>NW_007254539.1:0-825 GCF_000164805.1 Carlito syrichta | reverse complement strand
GAAATCATTCAAGAAAACTTCCCTCATCTCATCAGTGATGCACAAATTCAAACACAAGAGATTCAGAGAACCCCTGCAAGACAGCAAATGAGAAGACCAACTCCCAGACACATAATAATTTGCCTAAAAAAGTAGGTATAAAAGAAAGAGAAAAAGGTCAGACTACCTACCAGGGAAGACCAGTTAGAATAGCAGCAGATTTGTCTACAGAAACCCTCCAGGCTAGGAGAGCTTGAAGCCCTATCTTCAAAGTTCTAAAAGATAAACAATTTCAAACAAGAATAACCTACCCGGCCAAATTAAGCGTCATCAGCGAGGGAGAATTGAAATTTTTCCCAGATATCCAATCCCTAAGAACCTATGCTACCACCAGACCATCTCTACAAGAAACACTTAAGAAAGTGTTGAGCACAGAAGAAAAGGAAAAGAGAACAATGTTCCTCACAAGAGTACAAGTAAAAGATTTAAAACACACATGAACCAACTCCAAAACCAAAAGAAAGGCAACAAACAATCAGGAACAACATCAACTGTGTAAGAACCTTATGATATAGATCAACTCTCACATTGCAATAATTAGTCTGAATCTGAATGGACTAAATGCACCATTAAAGAGACTTAGAGTGGCAAAATGAGTAAAATATCAACAGGCAAAAACTGATGAACTTCAAGAGACTCACCTGACTAGAAAAGATACTCACAGACTCAAGAGGATGAGAAACAAATTTTCAGATGAACAGAACACAAAAGAAAGGAGGAGTCATGATCTTAATCTCAGACAAAATACCCTTTACACTATCAAAAATTTAAAAGGATACAGAAGGC
>NW_007254538.1:5435-7603 GCF_000164805.1 Carlito syrichta | reverse complement strand
CTTACCAAGAGACTTTGTAGATTTAGACGATTGAGGACTCCAAGAACCGGATTCCCTTTCCGTTCTCAGCAAGATGCCCTGAATTTCCCTGTCCATGTGGATTTCAAAACTCTGTATACAAAAATGCAGATGCCCATATGTTTCCTAGGGACGTGGAATCCAGGAATCCTGGTGACCTTTAAATAACACGTACTAAATATTTGGCAACTGCAAAACACTCGGCCCACCTACAAATAAAGTATAAACGGAAATTTTAGGATTACCAAGTTCATCTTAAGAACAAAGTTACATCCAAATATGGCAATATAATACTTTTTTTCGGGAATCTGGCCTTAATTGTCCCGAGGACTTAAGGGATTTGTACTACCAGATACCTGATTACAACTCTCAAGAGGACCAGATTGTTGCTAGAGTCCTGAAATGACTGATTCATAATACCCAGAAGCCAAATATCTCTGAAACATGAGAGGAGCTCAAACCTTTGATTCTTCTTTATACCGCAGCAAGACACCATGAGAATTTTTCGGATTGTGGACTAGTGTATCACAGATTCCTTATTCTTCTTTAGCGAGGGACCTTGTAATGACCTGTATATGAGGACTCCCTTTGCCCAGAATTCCGTTTGGGAAACCTGATCCTTGTTTTGTCATTAGCAAGATGTCATATAGATATTGTGATGGAGGAACTGTGTAAAAGATGTTTCTTATTTCTATTTAGCTAGAGATCATATAGATTCTGCATATGAGGACTGCTATTACTTATGTTCCAGCTCTAAACCCTGATTCTTGTTTAGCCCACAGCAGATGGAATGTTGATTTTAAGGACTGAGGACTGCTATAACCCTGACTCTTTTTCTTCCTTGGCAAGGGGCTGTGTATTTTCCTGGGTATAAGTACTCATATTAGATACATCCTGCTTCAAAGCTCTGATTCTTTTTAGAACTTTCCAAGACGCTCTGTAGATTTTGGTAATTGAGGACTCGTGCAACCCAGATTCCTTATTCTTTCTTAGCAAAAGGTCATGTAGTTGCCTGTCGATAATGACTCCATTTTCCATTTCATTCTCGAATACACCATGATTCGTGTTTAGCCCATAACAAGATGACGTTAAGCTTCTTTGGGATGAGGACCCAAGTAATGCACATTCCGTATTCTTACTTAGCAATAGGCAGTGAAGTTTCTTGTATGTGAGGACTTCCATGACCCAGATTCCTACTTCAAAAATCTGATTCGTGGTTACGTCTTAGGAATATGGCCTGTAGTTTTTGGGATTGAGGACTCATATAACGAAGATTTCTTATACTTCCTTAGCAATATGACGTGTAGTTTCCTGTATATGACGACCTCCATTACCCAGCTTCCTGCTTCACTCTGCAGGATGCTGAGACAGTTCCTGGTGACCGAGAATTGCAGTTTTTTGGATATCAATAGAAAGAAGTCCATAATATTCTTTGGGAACTGTAATCCAAGATTCCTGGTTCCCCCTCACAATACCTCCCCAAATGTGGAATATTCCAAACCCAAAACCCCAATCCCTACCTGCCCACCCAAAATAATTTTCTGTACCTTGACATCACCTGAATCGAGGAATTTTGTACCAATATACCTTTTGATTCTGGGGAATATGATTATGGTCGTAGATGGTCCCAGGAAACAAAAGGATTTCTAGGGCCAAATCCTTGATTACAACTAACAAGAGGACCAGAATGATCCTGAGGATCTGTAATGACAGATTTAGCATATCCACGAAGCAAGTAGCTCTGAAAAGGTAGGGACCCAGAAACCCAGATTGCTGATTAAACCTTATCAAGTGGCCCTGTAGATTACAGAAACTAATATCTCCTAACAAGATTTCCTTTTAATTCTCAGTAAGATGGAGTGATATTTCCTGTCGATTCAGATTCCAAATTCAGTATATCAAAAGACAGATGCCCAGGAGTTTCCTAGGTTCGTGGATTCCATGATTCCTGCTGACCATTAAAAGTACATAGTAAACATTTGGCAAGTGCAAAATCTTGTCCCTTATAAAATAAATAGAGACATGGAAGGGGAAGGATTACAGAGTTCACCTTAAGACCAGAGTTACATCCAAATATGGCAAGAGGATCCTTTTTGTCCTGGAATCTGGCCTTAGTTGTTCTGAGGAACCTAACTTACTTGGAGTGCCCG
>NW_007254538.1:0-4775 GCF_000164805.1 Carlito syrichta | reverse complement strand
TTTAAGAGGACCAGAATGTTGTTGGATTCCTGAAATGACCTTTCATAATATCCAAAAGCTAAATTGTTCTGAAACATTTGGGGAGCTCGAAGATCTGTTTTTTGTTTGTCCCATAGCAGACAACCTGGGAGTTTTCTGGATTGAGGACATGAAAAACAATGATTCTTTATTCATACTCAGTTGGATGTCACATAGTGTCCTGTATGTGAGGACTCTCTTTCCCTTGATACCTGTTTTGAAACCCTGATACTTGTTTAGCACTCAGTAAGAAGTCATGTAGATTTTTTGAAAGAGGAACCGTAGAAAACAGATTTCTTCTCTTTTATTAGAAAGAGCCCATGTAGTTTCCTGTATATGAGGATTGCTATTACCCACATTCATACCTAATTCCCTGATTCTTCTATAACTCTCAGCAAGATGCCCTGTAGATTTTCAGCACTTAGGACTCGTATAACCCAGATTCCTTATTTTTAGTAACCACCATGCAGTTATCTGTATATGAGTACTCTTGTTCACAGATATATGCGTCTAAAGCTTGATTCTTGTTTAGAACTTAGGACGACGTCGTATGTTTTTTTGGAGATTGAGAAAACATGTCACCCACATTTCTTATTCTTTCTTAGGAAAAGTCAGTGCATTCATCTGTATATTAGCATTTCATTTCCCTATTTATGCTTCAAAAACTCAAATTCGTGTTTAGCCCTTAGCAAGAAACCCTGAAATTTTATTGGGATTGAGGACACGTGTAAACCAGATTCCTTATTCTCGTTTAGCTATAGACACAGCAGTTTCCTGTATATGAGGACTCTCATTATCCAGATTCCTACTCCCAAAACCTGAATGTTGGTTATCTCCTAGCAAGCCGGTCTGTAGGTTTCTGGGATGCAGGCCTCGTGTAAACAAGATTCCATCTTCTTCCGTAGCAACAGGTCGTGTACTGTTCTGTATATGATTACTCCCATTACTGAAATTCCTGCTTCATTCTCACAAGACGCCAAGATAATTCCTGGTGTCCTAGAATTCCAGTTGCTTGAATATCAAGAAAAAGACTCCCATAAAGTTCTTGAGGAATTGGAAGCCAAGATTGCTGGTCCCTTTTCAAAAGACACACTAAAAATGTGGCAAAATAGAAGCCCAGATTGCTGATTAAACATTATCAAGAGACTTTGCAGATTTAGGCGATTGAGAACTCCAAGAACCGGAATCCCTTTCCGTTCTCACCAAATGTCCTGAATTTCCCTCTCCATGGGGATTCCAAAATTCTAATGTATAAAAATGCAGATGCCTAGATTTTCCTAGGGACATTGAATCCATGGTTACTGGTTATATTTTAATAATTCGTACTAAATATTTGGCAACTGCAAAACCCTCGGCCCCTCTACAAATAAAGTACAAATGGAAATTTAAGGATTACCAAGTTCATCTTAAGACCAAAGTTACATCCAAATTTGGCAATATGGTACTTTTTTCCTGGAAATCTGGTCTTAATTGTCCCGAGGAACTTAAGGGATTTGTATTACCAGATACCCGATTACAACTCTCAAGAAGACCAGAATGTTGCTGGAGTCCTGAAATGACTGATTCATAATACCCACAAGCCAAATATCTCTGAAACATGAGACAAGCTCGAATCCTTGATTCTTGTTTATACCGCAGCAAGACGCTCTGAGAATTTTTCGGGTTGTGGACTAGTGTATCACAGATTTGTCGGTGTCCAGCACTGAGCAAGGGTGGGTTAGGACCCGCACCGGAGAATCTGGACCGCGAGAAGAGACCACTCGGAGACAGTTCTTCTGGGAACAGTCTGTTCAGGACTGAAGCCAAATTTTATTCGGACTCCTTCCAACTTATATACCATTTTCTATACTCTCCAGCAGTGTGATAATCACTTACTGGGGGTGTACATTTTCCATGCTTTACAAACTATGCATCACAAGGCCACCACGAGATATGCAATTTCCAAGGAAATAATTCGAACTCCATGATGCCTGTCATGCTTACATTAAGGTCACAGGTGCACAATTTCAATACAAATCGTTCAAAGTGTTTTCCATATTGTTCAACGAATCATTCATATTATACTCTTTGTTCTATACCCTGAGTAATACAAAAAACTTTTCTAAGTTAACTCTAGGTTCAATCCAAGTTCACTGACTCCTAATATTTTTAACGATTAATATTATCAACTTAACACTATACTATAATCTACAAGTTTACTTAAATGACTTAGCTGTTAGTTATACTATTATCCTATTACGATTTAATGTAATGCCTTATAACTCAGTAAAACTTATTCTTAAACTACCAAACTTTACTATAATCATATGAGTTTCTTATGTCTAAACTTTAATTTTTATATAATCTAATGATTGACCTTTAATACTATGCTATATCATATTAAGCTAATACCTCATCATTAATTCTTTCATAAATCATATAGTAACAATTACACTTGAATAATGTAGCAAAAGGAAACAAAACTGCAAGCGTAAATTTACACAACTATGAGTGTATATGTATATATTTTATCCTAACAAGTGTACTTTAAAAATCAAATAGTAGCTGTCACACTCTTGAACAAGGAAATGCATGGCAGCCATGTTGGCGGCTGTGGGATGAAGTAGACAGAGTTTTGGTAATTAACGAAACAAAAGAAAACGTTCTGCTAGGGGCATGGCGACAAATCTATCATGATAATTTACTTTCTAATCTGAGCCCTTAGGGAAAGAGTTTTCCAAAGCTGACTAACCAGTCTACCAGGAAATAGAAGTTAAAAATATCTAGAAAGAAGTAAAACTTAGAAAGACAGAGAAAATAATTCTGCTATGCACTTTCCATCAGGTGTATTGAGATTTACTTACAAGTTTTACTGCCATGTATGCACACTGGTCACTAATCACACACCAATATTATAGGTATAACTGATATGCCATGTCAGAGGCGATCTTCCCGATGGACCTTTACAGGCCTCAGCAATGTAGCTATAGATGTTGACTCCCAACACAGATTCCTTATTATTCTTTACCGAGGGGCCATGTAATGTCCTGTATATGAGGGCTCCCTTTCCCCAGAAGCCTGTTTGGAAACCCTGATCCTTGTTTTGCCATTATCAAGATGTCATGTAGATATTGTGAGGGAGGAACCGTGTAAAAGTGGTTTCTTAGTTCCCCTTAGCTAGAGATTATGTAGATTCTGCATATGAGGACTGCTATTAAATATGTTCCAGCTTCTAAATCCTGATTCATGTTTTGCCCACAGCAGATGACCTGTTGATTTTAAGGACTGAGGACTGCTATAACCCCGATTCTTTTTCACACTTGGCAAGGGGCTGAGTATTTTCCTGTATTTGGACTCTCATTAGATACATCCTGCTTTGAAACTCTGATTCTTTTCAGAACTTTCCAAGATGCTCTGTAGATTTTTGGAATTGAGGACTCGTGAAACCCAGATTCCTTATCCTTTCTTAGCAAAAGGTCATGTAGTTGCCTGTAAATAAGGACTCCATTTTCCAGATTCATGCTGGAAAACACCATGATTCGTGATTAGCCCATAGCATGAAGACCTTCAGCTTTGTGGGATTGAGAACCTGAGTAATGCAGATTCCTTATTCTTACTTAGCAATAGGCAGTGAAGTTTCCTTTATGTGAGCACTCCCATTACCCAGATTCCTACTTCAAAAACCTGATTCATAGTTACGTCTTAGGAAGACAGCCTGTAGTTTTTGGGATTGTGGACTCATATAAGGAAGATTCCTTATACTTCCTTAGCAATATGAGGTGTAGTTTCCTGTATATGACGACCTTTTACCAAGATTCCTTATTCTTCCGTAGCAACATGTCGAGACAGTTCCTGGTGACCGAGAATTCCAGTTTATTGGATATCAAGAGAAAGACGTCCATAATGTTCTTTGGGAACTGGAATCCACGATTCCTGGTTCCCCTTCACAAGACCTTCACAAAATGTGGAATATTCCAAATACAAAACCCCAATTACTACCTTCCCACACACAAGAATTTTCTGTAGTTTGAGGTCACTGAATGGAGGAATTTTATACCAATATAACTTCTGATTCTGGGGAATATGATTATGGCCGTAGATGGTCCCAGGAAACAAAAGGATTTGTAAGGTCAAATCCTTGATTACAACCAATAAGAGGACCAGAAAGATCCTGAGGATCTGTAATGACAGATTTAGTGTATTCACGGAGCACGTAGCTCTGAAAATATAGGGACGCAGAAGTCCAGATTGCTGATTAAACCTTATCAAGAGGCCCTGTAGATTCCAGAAAATGAGAAACACTAGAATCGGATTTCCTTTTAATTCTCAGTAAGATGCCCTGATTTTCCTGTGGATTTGGATTCCAAATACAGTATATCAAAAGATAGATGACCAGAAGTTTCCTAGATTCTTGGAATCCATGATTCCTGGTTACCATAAAAGTACGTAGTAAACATTTGACAAGGGCAAAACCCTTGTCCCTGGTGAAAATAAAATGAGACACGGAAGAAGAAGGATTACAGGGTTCACCTTAAGACTAGAGTTACATTCAAATATGGCAAGACGATTCTTTTTGTCCTGGAATCTGGCCTTATTTGTTCTGAGGAACCTAATGGACTTCGAGTGCCCAATACCATTTACAACATTTTTAGAGGACCAGAATGTTGCTGGAGTCCTGAAATGACCGATTCATAATATCCGAATGCTAAATTGCTCTGAAACATTTGGGGAACTCGAAAGATCTGTTTCTTGTTTGTCCCATAGCAGACAACCTGGGG
>NW_007254537.1:991-5876 GCF_000164805.1 Carlito syrichta | reverse complement strand
CATATATACTTTTGAGTTGGTGTCTCACTTCCACCCAGGCTGGAGTGCAGTGGCATGATTATGGCTCAACCTATGAGCTCAGGCAATTATCTCCTCCCTAAGCCTACTGAGAACATAAAGACAACATGAACCACCACACCTAATTTATACTTGTCTTTGTAGATACAAAGTCCTGGTCCATTGTCCAGGCTACTCTCAAACTCCTGGGCTCAAGATATCCTCCCACTTTGGCCACCAAAAGTATTGGGGTTACAGTCCTGAGCCACTGTGGCTTGCCTGTTTTTAGATGTTTTCTCCCTTTGTGATATTATGTAGTTTGACTAATATTGCATGCAATAATGTTTTTTTTTTAATTTTTGACACTTTATTTCTAATTTAGAAATTTATGTCTGGTTTTTGATTATTTTAAAAACTCATAAATCATCAAATCTATTGTTTTCATATCTTTTAGTCAAACCACTACATAAACACTTGAGAAGGGCTTCACATATTTGCATTCAAGCATCCTTTTACGTTAAACTGTAATTGTATATTTTACCACCCAGACTTTTCTTTTTTTTTTGAGTTGGTGTCTCATTCCGTCACCAAGGCTCGAGGGCAGGGGCATGCTCATGGACACTGCAGCCTCGACCTGCTGGGCTCAGGGGATCCTTCTGCCTCAGCCTTCTAAGTAGCCAGAACTACAGGTGCATGGTACCATGCCCGGTTAATTTTTTAATTTATTTTAGAGACGAGGTCTCACCAATTTGCCCGAACTGGTCTTGAACCCCCCAGCTCAGGTAATCCATTCACCTTGACCTCCAAAAGTGCTGGGATTACAGACTGAGTCACCGAGCCCAGCCCACTCAGACTTTTCTGAACTTTGTGTGTATATACATTGTGCTCAATGTTTCTGCTCAGGCCCGGTGTGGTGGCTCACACTATAATTCCAGGACATTGGGAGGCTAAAGTGAGGTGATTGCCTGAGCCCACGTGTTAGAGACCAGCCTGGACAACTCGGTGAGAACTCATCTCTACAACATTTTTTTTTTTTTTTTTGAGTTGGAGTCTCACTGGGTCGCCCAGACCGGAGTGCAGTGGCCGATCACGGCCATGCAGCCTCGCCTGCTGGGGTCCAGTGATCCATCCACCTCAGCCTTCCGAGTAGATGGAATTACAGGCATGTGCTACGATGCCAGGCTGATATTTTGATTTATTGTAGAGATGAGGTCTCGCTGCCCAGGTGGGCCTCAAACCCGCGGGCTCAGGCAATCCACTCACCTCAGCCTCCCAAAGGCGCGGGATTAGATGCTGAGCCACCGAGCCCGGCTTTACAATAAATTATAAAATTATCCATGTATGGTGGAGTGTTCCTGTATTTCCAACTTCTTGGAAGTTTGAGGTGGAAGGCTCTCTGAGTCTAGCAGGTAGAGGTTGTGGTGGCCGAATGCATGCCACTTCATTCCAGTCTGGGCGACAAGGTCAGACTCCAACTTAAAAAAAAAAAAATGCTGCTCACAGTCCTGTTACCAACTGAATCAAATTTAATGTTTATTTCATACATTTTATGTTGTTGATTTATCATATTTCTAATTATGTTTTATTTGACTGTTTTCCAAATAAGGCTAGTCAACTTTATAGTGTCTTGGTATTTCCACATTTATCTTTCTCACTGTACAGTCAGTCCATGAAGAACATGGGTGTGACCTGCATAAGTCCATTTTTTTAAACAAATACTATGAATTTTTTTGATTTTGTTTTTATTGACAATTTGTGACCATTTAAAACAAACTCACAGACAAACCACATAGTTTAGAAATATATTTCACCAAGTTAATGTATCATAAGCACATTAGATAGAAGTATATTCTAGTGTATTTTGACATTTACTACCATGAAACATATGCAAATCTATCATACAAATGGAAACTAAAAATGTATGCATTTACAGTTATACATAGCATCATTAGCAATTGGGAAAAGTGTAAATAAATGTAAAGATGAAGTATTAACTCATAAGGGCATAAAATTAGAAAATACAGTGTATCAATGAATAATCTTGTGGACATGTCCTGCTGCTCTGTGGTGAATACAATCATTATGAGATTCTGTTCCTCACACCAAGCGAAGCTAATATTTCCATATGAGCACTTGGTCTCTCCAGAGCAAATCACGGAAATTATAGACTGATTGCATATATGGCCAAAAGATGGGGAAGTAAGGATATCAACATATAAATCTTGAAGACATTCCAGGCCCCAGAGGCCACACCAGACGAACCAGCAGCAAACGACTTTATGGGACAAGTGCTTCGAACTCAGTGCCAGGTGATTGGAAAGGAAACAGAAGAGACTGGGCATGGCGGCTCATGCCTGTAATTCCAACAGTTTTGGAGGCAAGTCGAGAGGACTGCCTGAGTCTAGGGTTTCCAGGTCAGCCTGGGCAACATGGTGAGACCTTAACAATGAACCCAATAATTAACTGGGCATGGTGGCATATGTTTGTGGCATCAGCTACTCAGGAAGCTAAAGGGGCAAGACGGCCTGATCCCATGACTTCAAGACTGAGTGGCCACGAGCATGCCACTGCATTCCAACTGGGGGAATAGTTAGACTCCAAACTCAAAAAAAAAAAAAAAAAAAGGAGCCGCAATGCTAGTAAACACACTGGCATTTCACAAACTGGCAGAA
Organism: Carlito syrichta; assembly: GCF_000164805.1. Lineage (NCBI taxonomy): Eukaryota > Metazoa > Chordata > Mammalia > Primates > Tarsiidae > Carlito > Carlito syrichta. The sequence continues at coordinate 3,207 of NW_007254537.1, read as the reverse complement.
GGTTCTGAGGTTAGAGATTGCTTTTGATTTTTGTGGTAACAGGTCCCCACCACAACAGGGTACTCAAACGAATGCCAATGGTGGAAGAAGAATTGGTATCATATAGCCATGTTTTTAGAGAAATGAAAATGTAAAACCTTCAGACAGAAACTAAGATATGTCTCTGTCAACTACACCAAATGTCCCAACTCTCTTGCCTTTTCTCCTTCTTCACCTTTTCCTCCTCTGCCACCTAAGACAGTGAGACCGGACCCTCTTCTTCCGCCTCATCCTGAAATTCTGATGGTGAAGATGGCGAGGATGAAGTACTTTATGATGACCTGCTTTCATTTAACGAATAGTAAAGATACTCTTTCAATTTTATGATTTTCTTTCTCGTTTCAATCCAGGGTGTACCTGTGCAGGCTTATTACATGGATATATTGTGTGATGGTCAAGTTTAGCATCTGCTGAAGCCATCACCAAAACACTGCGGACAGTGCCCAACAGGCAGTTTTTAAACACTTGGGTCCCTCCCACTTTACCAGTTTCTACGATCTACCATTTTCATTTTTATATCTGTGTGTATGCAGTGTTTTGCTCTCATTTATATGTGAGAACATGCAGCGTTCACTTTTTCCTTTCTATTTAATTGACTTTCATTTTTGTAAGAATATTGTATATAATGCATATAATATACTAAATTTGTTAATGAATTATTTATGTGGAATCCACAACGATGCAGTTTCCTCATTCTGAAAATGTTTTCTCTTACACAGAGATACAAATTCACTCTAAGAGGAATATTCATTGCATTTTAAAGAGCACTTATTACACAAAACACTGTTTTGTGTTTGCTCACTTTGTTGGAATGTCAAAAAATACAAAATAAAACAAGCCCTAGACATATAAACTCTCCCAAGTCTTCACTGAACAAATTAGCCCAGTAAAGTCAATAAAAATCAATTGTTGTGAGGACTGCCTGAGTTCAGAAATGCGGGACCAGCCTGGGCAACTTGGTGAGTCCTCATCTCAAATATTAGCTGGGTGTGATAGTGTATGCCTGCAGTTCCAGCTTCTTGGAAGGGTGAGGTGAAAGGAACACCTGAGCCCAGCAGGTTATCAAGACTATGGTGGCCATGAGCATGCCAATGCACTCCACTCTGGGGCACAGAGTGAGACTCCACCTCAAAAAAAAAAAAAAGGATTTTACTCATAGAGGTTTGTAACCAGCTATAGTGCTTTTCAGTGCTAAATTGCTAACAACTTAAAAATCTTCCAGGCTGAAGGATCACTAATACAATGTAAGATTGATAACAAAATCACTTTCTGTTTAAAGTATTACAAGTTATTTTTGTTAAACTTTGACACATTATCTCCCTTTCAGAAGGCCAAAACCATCCCACTCCTCTCATCAAAAGTGGAGAAATTTTTTAAAAATCAACTGTTATTTACACAAAGTAAAAAGAACATGACCAAAATTATTCAATGATATTCTTTAGTTGTGGAGAAAAAAAAATACACCCTTTGTGAATTACATTTTCATAGTGCTTTCAAACACCATTCAATTACATTTTTAAAAATTCTTGAAATTTCTAAGTAGGCTAAATAATGGTCACTTTGTGAACATAACCTTGCAAGGGAAGTCAAAAAGAGGATGCCCACAGGAAGATTCTGAACTACAAGCCGTTACATATTAGTGGAATAAATTGAATGTGAAGTAGACAAAACTGATTGACTTTCAGATTTTATATTCTTTTGTTCCAACAATGTCTTTTCCAACTTAGGCATACATTCACACACAAGAACTCAACTTCCTCTTCTTTAGCTCTTATATTCATAGCTTTAGAGTATATTTCATTCAGTGTAAATAATACATGCAAGTCTGATGTTTATGAATATAAACATTTATTTATAATATATCAAAATACACTTATGACTTGTAAGTATTGATACTATGAAGATGCATCAAGATATTGATGATCTGACCTCATTTTCCCCTTAACTTGTAACTAATAAAGCAACTGATTTCTAAAACTCTCAATGTTTCTTTGTCATTGATTCCAGTGGAAAATATATTACCCTGAGCACTCACCTCATGCAGAACTGACAATAACGCTCAATTTGAGCCACAAAAAACCTCTCCATTTAGATCTTTTCATGGAGATTACATATCAATGTTCTTCATCCTCCATGAAAAACATGAGATGACTGCTGGTCAACTACTATACAAGGGT
>NW_007254537.1:0-805 GCF_000164805.1 Carlito syrichta | reverse complement strand
TTGTATCAACTGACCCCATGTTTTTACATAAACGCTGGGAATTAAGGCATAGCATCAAGTGAGTTGGGTTACATCAATACTGTTTGCTTATCAAAATATCCTCAAATTCTCTCGATGTGAAAACAAAAGTATACAAGGAATATACTATTCTTTCCTAAAATGAAAACAAAACAAAACAAAATCATCTTCTAAAGCCATTCAATATCTGATGTTTGTTTATTTATTTGTTTGTTTGTTTATTTATTTTTGAGTTGGAGTCTCACTGTCACCCAGACTGGAGTGCAGTGGCTACTCCCAGTCACCGCAGCCTCGACCTGCTGGGCTCCGGCCATCCTTCTACCTCAGCCTTCCGAGTAACCGGAATTACAGGCATGCGCTACCACGCCCGGCTGATTTTTTGATTTATTGTAGAGATGAGGTCTCGCTGCCCAGGCGGCTCTTGAACCCACGGGCTCAGGCAATCCACTCACCTCAACCTCCCAAAGGCGCGGGATTACAGGCTGAGCCACTGAGCCCTGTTTGATGTTTATTTAAACTTGACTTTTCATTTTAAAAGTTTCCATATAAATTGCATTCTTCATATTTGTAGGGATTCTATCCAGTATGGATGGTCTTATATCCAGCAAATTCTTTATGAGAATGAAAGACTTTGCCACATTCTTCACATTTGTAGGGTTTCTCAACAGTATGGACATTGATATGTTGAGCAAATACGGAATAAAAGTGAAAGGCTTTTTCCACATGTTTCACATTTGTAGAGTTTCTCTCTACTATAGATTCTCTGATATTCAACTAACTTTGAGTA
>NW_007254536.1:2500-3371 GCF_000164805.1 Carlito syrichta | reverse complement strand
AATGCTTCTGCTTTACGCTTGCAATTTGATATTACTAGTGAAGCAAGAGAGGAATATTGTTCGTAATTGTGATGCATGCCCTACCAGAATGCCTATGTTACAGACTGGAGTAAATCCCCGAGGCTTAAAACCAAATAGTCTATGGCAAATGGATGTTACTCATGTTAAATCATTTGGAAAAATGTCGTATGTTCATGTGTGTGTGGACACTTACTCACACGTGATATGGGCTACAGCTCGTCCTGGAGAGGCTTTTAAGCATGTGGAACAACACCTATTTGCCTGTTTTGCAGTAATGGGCATGCCTCATGCATTAAAGATGGACAATGCTCCAGCATATACTGGCAGCGCCTTTAAGAAATTTTGTCAGACTTTTGCTATTAAGCATACTACTGGAATTTCCTATAATCCTCAAGGACAGGGTATAGTAGAAAGAGCTCATCAGACATTGAAGAATCAGATGTTGAAATTGCAGGAAAATGAATACAAGTATGTTTCTCCTCATCATATTTTATCTCATGCTTTGTTTGTTATTAACCATTTAAATGTTGATTCTGAAGGAAAAACTGCTTTTCTTCACCATGAAGGGATGCACAAGGGCATCCGTTGCCTTTAGTAAAATGGAAAGACTTATTGACTGGACAATGGCGTGGACCTGATGTCTTGTTAACAGCAGGACGAGGTTTCGCATGTATTTTTCCTCAGAACGCTGACGCTCCAGTGTGGATCCCGGATCGTCTCATAAGGCATCATGAGCTGCCCGCCACATCCTTACCCCAGATGGATGTTGCAGAGAGATCCGAGAGGACGAGGGATACAGAGAGACCCGAGAGCACGACAGACACTGCCCCCACCTCCACACCAATACCAG
>NW_007254536.1:0-1073 GCF_000164805.1 Carlito syrichta | reverse complement strand
TCAGAAGCATCTTATGGGAGTTTGGCAGTCTTCTAATTCTTCTTTAAACATTCAACAGTTGCATAGTCAGATTACTGCTGTTTCTCAGGCACATCTTTCCTCACTTTCAGTTTCTCAACTAGCATCTAGATTGACTTCTTCCCTTTCTCAGTTTGTGGCTTCCAATTCTGTCTGGAATCTGATCTATAATTTCATTGCTATTGGTATAATTGTTCTTTTTCTGCTGTTTATCTTTCCAGTCATCATCCAACGTTTAAGGAAAGCAGTTCAACGTAACTCTGATAATATTCATTTGGCAATTCTTACTAATAAAACAAAAAAATAATGTCATCTATCAGCTGGTCACTTATGTCATAAAGGCTAATATTTTGTGTCATCAGCTTATCATTCTTCATTCTCCCTATGTCCCCTCAAGTCTTTGCGCTCTTGGTATTCAGTGACGGGTAAGATTCCAGCCACCTAGTATGAACCTAAGACAGGCATTCCCCGCAGGGAAGGGGAACGGGCCAATGATGGGTAACAACTATGGTGAGGCGAGAACAACCTAAGACAGAAGCCAAGATGTTTTACGTTTGTTTTAATAAAAAAGGGGGAAATGTTGGGAGCCAACATCTATAGCTACATGGCTGAGGCCTGTAAAGGCCCATCTGGAAGATCGCCTCTGACATAGGATATCAGTTATACCTATAATATTGGCGTGTGATTAGTGACCAGTGTGCATACATGGCAGTAAAACTTATAAGTAAATCTCAATACACCTGATGGAAAGTGCATAGCAGAATTATTTCTCTCTGTCTTTCTAAGTTTTACTTCTTTCTAGATATTTTTTAACTTCTATTTCCTGGTAGACTGGGTAGTCAGCTCTTGTTCCCGAAAGCTGTTTCCCCTAGGGCTAAGATTAGAAACTAAATTACCATGATAGTTTTGTCGCGCTGCCCCTAGCCAGAACGTTTTCTTTTGTTTCGTTAATTACCGAAACTCTGTCTGCTTCAGCCCATGGCCGCCATCTTGGCAACCCTGCATTTCCTTGTTCAAGAGTGTGACAGCTACTATTTGATTTTTAGAGTAGACTT
>NW_007254535.1:2453-3072 GCF_000164805.1 Carlito syrichta | reverse complement strand
GTTTCAGAGCAGTTTAGCATTTGGATATTATGAATCGGTCATTTCAGGACTCCATCAACATTCTGGTCCTCTTAAAAGTTGTAAATGGTATTGGAAACTCCAAGTCCGTTAGGTTCTTCACAACAACTAAGGCCAGATTCCAGGACAAAAAGTATCTTCTTGTCATAATTGGATGTAACTATGGCCTTAAGGTGAACCCTGTAATCCTTCCCCTTCCGTGTCTCTTTTTATTTTGAGACGGGAGAAGGGTTTTCCACTTGCCAAATGTTTACTATGTACTTTTAATGGTAACCAGGAATCATGGAATCCACGAACCTAGGAAACTTCTGGGTATCTGTCTTTTGATATACTGAATTTGCAATCCAAATCGACAGGAAAAATCAGGGAATCTTACTGAGAATTACAAAGAAATTTGGTTCTAGGAGTTCTCATTTCTGGAATCTACAGGGCCTCTTGATAAGGTTTAATCAGCAATCTGGGCTCCTGGATCCCTACATTTTCAGAGCTACTTACTCCGTGGATATGCTAAATCTGTCATTACAGATCCTCAGGATTTTTCTGGTCTTCTTGTTAGTTGTAATCAAGGATTTGGCCCTAAAAATCCTTTTGTTTCCTGGGA
>NW_007254535.1:0-1135 GCF_000164805.1 Carlito syrichta | reverse complement strand
ATCAGTCATTTCAGGACTCCAGCTACATTCTGGTTCTTTTGAGAGTTGTAATCGGGTATCCGGTAGTACAAATCCCTTTAAGTTCTTCGGGATAATTAAGGCCAGATTCCCGGAAAAAAGTATCATATATCCGTATTTGGATGTAACTTTGGTCTTAAGATGAACTTGGTAATCCTTAAATTTCCGTTTGTACTTTATTTGTAGAGGAGCCGACGGTTTTGCATTTGCCAAATATTTAGTACGAATTATTAAAATGTAACCAGGATACATGAATTCCACGTCCATAGGAAACATCTGGGCATCTGCATTTGTGTACACAAAGTTTTAGCATCCACATGGATAGGGAAATTCAGGGCATCTTGCTGAGAACGGAAAGGGAATCCGGTTCTTGGAGTTCTCAATCGCCTAAATCCTCAAAGCCTCTTGGTAAGGTTTAATCAGCAATCTGGGCTTCTATGTCGCCACATTTTTAGTGTGTCTTTTCAAAGGGGACCTGAAATCTTGGGTTCCAATTCCTCAAGAACTTTATGGGAGTCTTTCTCTTGATATCCAAGCAACTGGAATTCTAGGTCACCAGGAAATATCTTGGCGTCTTGCTGAGAATGAAGCAGGAATTTCAGTAATGGAGTCCTAATATACAGAACACTACACGACATGTTGCTACGGAAGAATAAGGAATCTTGGTAAAAGGTCGTCATATACAGGAAACTACACCTCATATTGCTAAGGAAGTATAAGGAATCTTCCTTATATGAGTCCACAACGTAACTATGAATCAGGTTTTTGAAGTAGGAATCTGGGTAATGGGAGTGCTCACATAAAGGAAACTTCACTGCCTATTGCTAAGTAAGAATAAGGAATCTGCATTACTCAGGTTCTCAATCCCACAAAGCTGAAGGTCTTCATGCTATGGGCTAATCACGAATCATGGTGTTTTCCAGCATGAATCTGGAAAATGGAGTCCTTATTTACAGGCAACTACATGACCTTTTGCTAAGAAAGTATAAGGAATCTGGGTTTCACGAGTCCTCAATTCCAAAAATCTACAGAGCATCTTGGAAAGTTCTGAAAAGAATCAGAGTTTCAAAGCAGGATGTATCTAATGAGAGTCCAAATACAGGAAAATACTCAGCCC
>NW_007254534.1:4722-7530 GCF_000164805.1 Carlito syrichta | reverse complement strand
TACTAAATATTTGGAAACTGCAAAACTCTCAGCCCCTCTAAAAATAAAGTACAAACGGAAATTTAATGATTACCAAGTTTATCTTAAGACCAAAGTTACATCCAAACACGGCAATATGACACCTTTATTATGGTAGTCTGGCCTTAATTGTCCCGAGGAACTTAAGGGATTTGTACTACCAGATAACCGATTACAACTCTCAAGAGGACCAGAATGTTGCTGGAGTCCTGAAATGACTGATTCATAATACCCACAAGCCAAATATCTCTGAAACATGACACGAGCTCTAAGCCTTGATTTTGTTTATACCGCAGCAAGACACCCTGAGAATTTTTCGGATTCTGAACTTGTGTATCACAGATTCTTTTTCTTCTTTACCGAGGGATCGTGTAATGTCCTGTATATGAGGACTCCCATTCCCCAGAATCCTGTATTGAAACCCTGATTCTGTTTTTGCCATTAGCAAGATATCATGTACATATTGTGATGGTGGAACCGTGTAAAAGAGGTTTCTTAGTTCTCCTTAGCTAGAGATCATATAGATTCTGCATATGAGGACTACTATTACCTATATTCCAGCTTCTAAACCCTGATTCTTGTTTAGCCCACAGCAGATGGACTGTTGATTTTAAGGACAGAAGACTGCTATAACCCCGTTTCTTTTTCTTCCTTGGCAAGGGTCTGTGAATTTTTCTGTATATTAGGACTCTCATTAGATATATCCTGCTTTGAAACTATGATGCTTTTAGAACTTTCCACGATGCTCTGTAGATTTTTGGGATAGAGGACTCGTGTAACCCAGATTCCTTATTTTTTCTTACCAAAAGGTCATGTAGTTGCCTGTAAATAAGGACTCCATTTCCCAGATTCATGCTCGAAAACACCATGATTTGTGTTTAGCCCATAGCAAGATGACCTTAAGTTTTTTTGGGATTGTGGACCCGAGTAACACAGATTCCTTATTCATACATAGCAGTAGGCAGTGATTTTTCCTGTATGTGAGAATTCCCATTACCCAGACTCCTACTTCAAAAATTTGATTCGTGGTTACACTTAGGAAGACGACCTGTAGTTTTGGGACTGAGGAATCATATTAAGGAAGATTCCTTATACCTCATTAACAATATGTCATGTAGTTTCCTGTATATGACGACTTCCATTACCCAGCTTTCTGCTTCACTCTGCAGGATGCCGAGACAATTCCTGGTCACCGAGAATTCCAGTTTTGTGAATTTCAAGAGAAAGACGTACATAATGTTCTTTGGGAACTGGAATCCAAGATTCCTGGTTCCCCTTTCCAAGACCTCCGCAAAATGTGGAATGTTCCAATCCCAAAACCCCAATTCCTACCTGCCCACCCACAAGAATTTTCTGTACTTTGAGGTCACATGGATCGAGGAATTTTGTACCAATATACCTTTTGATTCTGGGGAATATGATTATGGTCCTAGATGGTCCCAGGAAACAAAAGGATTTCTAGCGTCAAATCCATGATTACACCTAACAAGAGGACCAGAAATATCCTGAGAATCTGTAATGACAGATTTAGCATATCCACGGAGTAAGTAGCTCTGAAAACGTAGGGACCCAAAAGCCCAGATTGCTGATTAAACCTTACCAAGAGGCCCTGTAGATTCTGGAAAATGAGAACTCCTAGAACAGGATTTCCTTTTAATTCTCAGTAAGATGCCCTGATTTTTCCTGTCGATTTGGATTCCAAATTCAGTATATCAAAAGAGAGATGCCCAGAATTTTCCTAGGTTCGTGGATTCCATGATTCCTTGTTACTATTAAAAGTATATAGTAAACATTTGGAAAGTGCAAACCCCTTGCCCTTCTCAAAATAAAAAGAGACACGGAAGGGGGCGGATAACAGTGTTCACCCTAAGACCAAAATCACATCCAATTATGGCAAGAAGATTCCTTTTGTCCTGGAATCTGGCCTTAGTTGTTCTGAGGAACCTAACGGACTTAGAGTGCCCAATACCATTTACAACTTTTAAGAGGACCAGAATGTTGCTGGAGTCCTGAAATGACTGATTCATAATATCCGAATGCTAAATTGCTCTGAAACATTTGGGGAGCTCGAAAATCAGTCTCTTGTTATCCCATAGCAGAAAACCTGGGAATTTTTTGGATTGAGGGAGCGTACAACAATGATTCTTTATTCGTACTTAGTTGGAGGCCAAGTAGTGTCCTGTATGTGAGAACTCTCTTTCCCTTGATTCCTGTTTCGAAACCCTCATTCTTGCTTAGCCTTTAGTAAGAAGTCATGTAGATTTTTTGATAGAGGAACCGTGGAAAACAGATTGCTTCTCTTATATTAGCACGAGGCCTTGTAGTTTCCTGTATATGAGGATTGCTGTTACCCACATTGATGCCTCTAATCCCTGATTCTTCTTTTGCCATCAGTAAGATGCCCTGTAGATTTTCAGGAATGAGGACTCATATAACCCAGATTCCTTATTTTTAGCAACAGTCATGCAGTTACCTGTATATGAGTACCCCTGTCCACAGATACATGCGTCCAAAGCTTGATTCTTGTTTAGATCGTAGGAAGACGCCATATATTTTTTGGAGATTGAGAAAACATATCACCTACATTCCTTATTCTTTCTTAGGAAAAATGAATGCATTTGTCTGTACATGAGGATTTTATTTCCCTAGTTTATGCTTCAAAAACCCAAATTCATGTTTAGCTCTTAGCAAGAAACCCTGATGTTTTATTGGCATGGAGGACACGTGTAAACCAGATTCTTTATTCTCCTTTAGCAATAAACAGTGCAGTTTCCTGCATAGAGGACTCCG
>NW_007254534.1:0-3980 GCF_000164805.1 Carlito syrichta | reverse complement strand
CTAGGGACGTGGAATAGATGGATCCTGGTACATTTTAATAAGTCGTACTAAATATTTGGAAACTGCAAAACCCTCGGCCCCTGTACAAATAAAGTACAAACGGAAATTTAAGGATTACCAAGTTCATATTAAGACCAAAGTTACATCCAAGTACGGTAAGATGATACTTTTTTCCGAGAAAGTGGCCTTAATTGTCCCAAGGAACCTAAGGGATTTGAACTACCAGATACACGAATACAACTCTCAAGAGTACCAGACTGTTGTTGGAGTCCTGAAATGACTGATCCATATTACCCACAAACCAAATATCTCCAAAACACCTGACGAGCTCGAAGCCTTGATTCTTGTTTATACCGCAGCAAGACACCCTGAGTATTTTTCGGATTGTGGACTAGTGTATCACAGATTCCTTATTCTTCTTTACCGAGGGGTCACGTAATGTCCTGTATATGAGGACTCCCCTTCCCCAGAATCCTGTTTGGAAACACTTATTCTTGTTTTGCCATTAGCAATATATCATGTAGATATTGTGACGGAGGAACAATGTAAAAGAGGTTTCTTAGTTCTCCTTAGCTACAGATCATGTAGATTCTGCATATGAGGACTGCTAATATCTGTATTTACGTTTATAAACCCTGATTCTTCTTAAACCCACAGCAGATGGCCTGTTGACTTTAAGAACTGAAGACTGCTGTAATCCCGATTCTTTTCCTTCCTTGGCAAGGGGCTGTGTATTTTTCTGTATATTAGGACTCTCATTAGACACATCCTGCTTCGAAACTCTGATTTTTTTAGAACTTCCCAAGATGCTCTGTAGATTTTTGGGATTGAGGATTCGTGTTACCCAGATTCCTTATTCTTTCTTAGCAAAGGATTGTGGAGTTGCCTGTAAATAAGGACTCCATTTTCCCCATTCATGCTCGAAAACACCATGATTCGTGTGTAGCCCATAGCAAGATGACCTTAAGCTTTTTTGGGAGAGAGGGCCCGAGTAACGAAGATTCCTTATTCTTACTTAGCAATAGGCAGTGAAGTTTCCTTTATGTGAGGACTCGCATTACCCAGATTCCTACTTCAAAAACCTGATTCGTGATTACGTCGTAGGAAAACGGTCTGTAGTTTTTGGGATTGAGGACTCATATAAGGAAGATTCCTTATACTTCCTTAACAATATGACGTGTAGTTTCATGTACATGACGAACTTTATTACCCAGCTTCCTGCTTCACTCTGCAGGATGCCGAGACGCTTTCTGGTGACCGAGAATTCCAGTTTTTTGGATATCAAGAGAAAGACGTCCATATTGTACTTTCGGAATGGGAATCCAAGATTCGTGGTTCCCCTTCAAAAGACATCCCCAAAATGTGGAATATTCAAAACCCAAAACCCCAATTCTTCCCTGCCCACCCACAAGAATTTTCTGTACTTTGAGGTCACCTGAATCGAGGAATTTTGTACCAATATACCTTTTGATTCTGGGGAATATGATTGTGGTCGTAGATGGTCCCAGGAAACAAAAGGATTTCTAGGGCCCAAATCCTTGCTTGCAACTAACAAGAGGACCAGAAAGATCGTGAGGGTCTGTAATGACAGATTTAGCATATCCACGGAAGAAGTAGCTCCGAAAGTGTAGGGACCCAGAAGCCCAGATTGCTGATTAAACGTTATCAAGAGGCCCTTTAGATTCTGGGAAATGAGAACACCTAGAACCGGATTTCCTTTTAATTCTCAGTAAGATGCCCCAATTTTTCTTGTCGATTATGATTCCAAATTCAGTATGTCAAAAGACAGATGCCCAGAAGTTTCCTAGGTTCGTGGATTCCATGATTCCTGGTAACCATTAAGAGTATGTAGTAAACATTTGCCAAGTGCAAAACCCTTGCCCTTCTCAAAATAAAAAGAGACACGGAAGGGGAAGGATTACAGCGTTCACCTTAAGAGCAGAGTTGCATCCAAATATGTCAAGAAGATTCTTTTTGTCCTGGAATCTGGCCTTAGTTGTTCTGAGGAACCTAACGGACTTGGAATGCCCAAGACCATTTACAACTTTTAAGAGCACCAGAATGTTGCTGGAGTCCTGAAATGACCGATTCATAATATCCGAATGCTAAATTGCTCTGAAACATTTGGGGAGCTCGAAGATCTGTTTCTTGTTTCTCCCATAGCAGACAACCTGGGAATTTTTTTGATAGAGGAGGCGTACTACAATGAATCTTTATTCGTACATAGTTGGAGGCCATGTAGTGTCCTGTATGTGAGGACTCTCTTTCCCTTGAATACTGTTTCAAAACCCCGATTCTTGTTTATCCCTGAGTTAGAAGTCGTGTAGATTTTTTGATAGAGGAACCGTTGAAAATAGATTTCTTCTCTTTTTTTAGCAAGAGGCCATGCAGTTTCCTGTATATGAGGATTGAACTACCCACATTTATACCTCGAATCCCTGATTCTTCTTTAGCGGTCAGCAAGATGCATTGTAGATTTTCAGGACTGAGGAATCGTATAACCCAGATTCCTTATTTTTAGCAACAGCCATGTAGTTACATGTATATGAGTACTCCTGTTCACAGATACATGGGTAGAAAGCTTGATTCTTGTTTAGATCTTAGGAAGACGCCGTATATTTTTTGGAGATTGAGAAAACATGTCACCCACATTCTTTATTCTTTCGTAGGAAAAGTCAGTGCATATCCTGTATATGAGCGTTTCGTTTCCCTAGTTTATGCTTCAAAAACCCAAATTCATGTTTAGCCCTTAGCAAGAATCCATTAAGTTTTACTGGGATGGGGGACACATGTAAACCAGATTCCTTATTCCACTTTAGTAACAGACAGTGCAGTTTCCTGTATATGAGGACTCCCATTATCCAGATTCCTACTCCCAAAACCTGATTGGTGGTTATCTTAGCAAGACGGTGTGTAGGTTTTTGGAATGGAGGCCTCGTGTAATCAAGATTCCTTATTCTTCCGTAGCAACAGGTCGTGTAGTGTTCTGTATATGAGGACCCACCAGTACTTAAATTCCTGCTTCATTCTCAGCAAGACGCCAAGATAATTCCTGGTAACCTCGAATTCCAGTTGCTTGGATATCAAGAGAAAAACTCCTATAAAGTTCTTGAGTAATTTGAACCCAAGATTCCTGTTCTCTTCTCAAAAGACACACTTAAGATGTGGCGACATAGAAGCCCAGATTGCTGATTAAACCTTATCAAGAGACTTTGTAGACTTAGGCGTTTGAGAACTCCAAGTATAAGATACCCTTTCCGTTCTCAGCAAGATGGCCTGAATTTCACTGTAAATGCGGATTCCAAAACTCTGTGTGCAAAAATGCAGATGCCCAGATGTTTCCTAGGGATGTGGAATCCATGGATCCTGGTTACATTTTAATAATTCGTACTAAATATTTGGCAACTGCAAAACCCTCGGGCCCTCTCCAAATAAAGTACAAACGGAAATTTAAGGATTACCAAGTTCATGTTAAGACCAAAGTTACATCCAAATTCGACAAGATGATACTTTTTCCGGGAAACTGGCCTTAATTGTCCCGAGGAACCTAAGGGACTTGTACTAACAGATAACCGATTACAACTCTCAAGAGGACCAGAATGTTGCTGGAGTCATGAAATGACTGATTAATAATACCCACAAGCCAAATATCTCCAAAACATGAGATGAGCTGGAAGCTTTGATTCTTGTTTATACTGCAGCAAGATACCCTGAGAATTTTTCGGATTGTGGACTAGTGTATCACAGATTCCTTATTTTTCTTTACCGAGGGGCCGTGTACTGTCCTGTATATGAAGACTCCCGTTCCCTAGAATCCTGTTTGGAAACACTGATTCTTGTTTTGCCATTAGCAAGATATCATGTATATATTGTGACGGGGGAACCATGTAAAAGAGGTTTCTTAGTGATCCTTAGCTAGAGATCATGTAGATTCTGCATATGAGGACTGCTATTACGAATGTTTCAGTTTCTAAACCCTG
>NW_007254533.1:2273-2966 GCF_000164805.1 Carlito syrichta | reverse complement strand
TTGGAGCCCAGGAGCCCAAGGCCAGCCCTGTGCAATTCAGGGAGACTCCATGTCTGCACGCATCCAAGCAGGGCATCTGGGGTTGAAGTGCCCATTGTGCCAGCCACTCCGGATGCTGAGGAGGGAGGATCGCCCAAGCCCACAATTTAGAGGCAGGCATTGAATGAGAGTCGTGTCCACGGGTGTGAGACTGTGACACAGAGTCAGACCCTGTCCAAATATATTCTCAACTGTGCATTGTGTGTTCACAGGACGACTGGCTTTACAGTCAGGAAAAACTGGGTTGGCGGTGAAGAAATGTCTCTGGGTGACAGATTTGTCCCTGGACTTTCTTGGCGGAAGATCCTCATTGCCAATTAGGAGGGTCAGTCTGTCTGGGGCACATTTTTCTCCATGAAGAGGAGATTCGGCAGGAACCCAGCCAGGGAGACACAGAAACTCCTGCACCAAAGTGGGGGAAGGCATTGTGGAGTTTGGGGCTGAAAGGTGCTAAGCTTTTGGGACCCTCACATGTGGGGATGGTGGGTGGAAGAACTGAGGGCACAATGTTTGCAAGAGAATGGATGTATTTATTTATTTATTTATTCATTCATTTATTCATTTTCTTTCCTCACTAGTTGCCCAGGCTGTTCCCAAAAATTTCCAACTCAGCCATTCTCTCGGTCTGGACCTCCCAAACTCCTGTGATCATAG
>NW_007254533.1:0-832 GCF_000164805.1 Carlito syrichta | reverse complement strand
GAGGAAAAGGCACTTTCCAGCTTGTCGTTTGTGGGAGGTTTCATAGGTGGCCACAGGGTAAGTCCATCCTGTGCCTTCAGCCACGTGCCCCAGAAGGCCTGCCTCCATCCTCCACACTCATGCTTCCCAGAAAGGAAATGTGTGAGCTCACAGAACAGACAGCCCAGAGGTAGTGAGTCTGTCAGGCACAGAGCGATCAAGGTGATCCAGCAATGCCATGGCCAGCCCAGGTTGCGGTCACACTGTCTGTCACCTTCTGGCAGGGGGGAGAACCCCTCTATCTTCTGATCACTCTATCATCCCCTGCTCAAGTGGACCTTTCCTTGGGGAGCTGTGAAAGCCCATCGTGATGCACTTGGGAGGTGTCTTTTTGTCACCTGAGTCTCTGCTTGCTAGGCTGGGGCATGGCAACATGATTGTGGCTCCCAGGTTCTCGAGCTGCAGGGCCCAGGCAGTCCTAACACCTCAAACCCTGAGCAGCTGGGACTCCGGGGCCACCACACCTGACTCAATTATGGGGACCTCCTGCCAAGACAAGGTCTGACAATGTCACCCAGGCTGGTCTCAGACCCAAGGGTTGCCCAGGGCATAGGGCTGATGGCTGTGAGCCATGGTGCCTGACCTGGACTCGCACGTTCTTTCAGTGGGGGAGACCCAAAGAACACCCCGGGACAGAGGTCACTGCATCCTGTGTAGCCAAGACTGTGGGCGCCACCACCAATGACTCCAGTGTTTTTGTTCCAGGGAGTGACAAGGTCTCACTATGTGACCCAGGCTGATCTCAAGCTCCTGAGTTCCAGCTGTCCCCTGCCTTGGCCTCTCAAAGCCACAG
>NW_007254532.1:0-11933 GCF_000164805.1 Carlito syrichta | reverse complement strand
TCCCATCATGGTAAATGGGCACAGTGACACCTGTTGAGAAGGACAAGGGCATCTAAGCAGGGCTCCCGGCATGGTGCCTGATGTCCAGTACAAGCTCAGCAAGTGCTCCTGCTTCCCTTTCCTTTTTACCCTAGTCTCCAAGCAGTTTACAGCGAGTCTAATGAGATTTTCCACCAAGGCCTGATTGGAAAACACATAGAAGTGAAATACTGTATTTTTCGTGTGGTCCACTCAGATCCTCGAGACCCACATCTGTTGTCCATGTCCCGCACCGGGTACTGCATCTCTACACTGAGTGGAGTCGATGGCAGAGGAAGCCTCTTTGTTTCTGCACAAAAGAACAAGCACCTCCTTGCTGCCTTGCAGTCTCAGCTCTGAAACCCTCCGGCTCTGCCACCATGGAGCAGCAGACAAAGAGCCTCCACGCCAGCCCCCTGCTCCCAGAAAGGTTGGTTTTCACAAGTCAGAAGAAAGTTTCCATAATGCCCCTGGAACAGGCTCTGGGAGCCACCTGACCCCACACTGGGTTGGGCAACTTTGGCTAAGTGACTGTGTGAGCCGAACGGTGACTTCAGCCCTCAGCCCTGATCTAGGGCCGGGCACAGCAGGAAGGCAGCGGTGGTGCTGGGATGTCAGGAACCCGAGGTCAGCAGTTCGAAACCACAGCCAGGCCAGGGGAGCACCAAGACAGGCTGCCTGTGGCTTCCCCGGCATGCAGGTTTCTTCTACAACCCCCTTCTCCAAAGTATGTCCCTTCCCAGGGTGACATGTTTATGGACAGCAATTTTTAAAAAGGGTGGTAGGAACTGTTTTAGGTTAATTCCATTTGTGGGAAGCTGGATTCAATAAACCATATTCCAAAGCCGGGCTCAGTGGCTCAACCTGTAATCCCGCACCTTTGGGAGGCTGAGGTGAGTGGATTGCCTGAGCCTGCGGGTTCGAGACCTGCCTGGGCAGCGAGACCTCATCTCTACAATAAATCAAAAAATCATCCAGGCATAGTAGTGCATGCCTGTAATTCCAGCTACTTGGAAGGCTGAGGCGGAAGGATCACCAGAACCCAGCAGGTTGAGGCTGTGGTGGCCGGGAGTGGCCACTGCACTCCAGTCTGGGCAATAGAGTGAGACTCCAACTCAAAAAAATATAAATAAATAAAATAAAATAAAATAAACCATATTCCATTCTTCTGAAGGCTTTTCAAATGCCAACCTCATGTGGACATCCAGAAGGGGGCAAGAGTGTATGGCTTTTCCCAAACTATTTTGGCATATTCTCCTTTTCTGTATGATGCATAATGGGCTTTAGGAAACGTGGCTCGAGGGTGACTCCCTGTGACCTTGACCACGGCTCTCTGCTTCCCTGACCTTAGTTTTACCCCCTAAAAGTGGTGCTCACATCCTTCCCCACCCTTCCTCCGAGGGCCCCACATCCATCACAGCCCTCCAGTTCCAAGTCAGGATGGGAAGCTCATCTTCTGCTTCCTTTCCCCCACCTCTTGCTTGGCTGTGATGCCAAGAGGCCCTTCTTCTGCTGAGTGGTGGCCCCTTCCTCCCAGTCTTCCTTGGCTCCAAGAGAGGGTGGTGGGCCCTGAAAGCCCTCCTGGGCCACTCTGGCCCCACACTTCATGCTGGGCCTTCCTTTGACACAATAGTCCATGTCCAAGCTGCTGGACCCAAGTTCATGCTGTCGCCTCTGCCTGAAATTTTCCTGTCTTTACCCAAATAACTCCTGTCTTTCAGTTCAACTATGTACTTACTGACTTGCTGCCTGCTAGAGCTGCCCATTTCGGATAGAGGGTGTTGAAGTCTCCAACTATTAGGGTAGATTCATCTATTTCTACATGCAGTTCTATCCATTTTTGCCTCCTACTTTGATGCTTTTTGCTTTAGGAGCACGCATGTTAAGGATTGTTCTGTCTTCTTGGAGAATTGCCCCCCGTGTCACTATGGAATGCTCCCCTTTATCCCTGGTAGCTCTGCTTGCTATGAAGTCTGCTCTGTTTCAAGTTGATATAGCTATTCCTGCCTTCTTTTGATAGTGCCACCATGATATTTCTTCATTCTTTTACTTTACATCTACACATTGTTATATTTAAAGTTGGCTTCTTATAGACGGCATATAGTTGGGTCTTGTTTTTTGATCCTCTGACACTGTCTTTGAATAGGGGTATTTAGTCTGTTGATGTTTAAAGTGATCATCGACACAGCTGGATTAATATCTACTACATTTGTAACTATTTTCTAATCTATTTGTTACCCTTATTCTGTGTTTCTTATGTTTCCCTTTGTCTTCCTCTCTTTCTGCCTTCTCTGGCTTTGAGTGCTTCATATGATTCCATTTTTCTCCTCTCTGTCTTCTGTTTTTCAAGACTCAGCTGAGATACACTTGGCCACTTGGTCCTATGGAGCCTGGCTGGACTGGAGGTCCCAACTGTGCTGTGTCAAGTAGCACAGAGCTTGTCCCTGAACTCTCTTGCCTGAAGCTGTAGCCAGCTGCTTCACCTCCAGCTCCTCCGGGCATTGACCTGATGTCCTCATGTCCCCATCCTTGGCCCTGGGTCCTGGGATGGCAAGTGCTGGTGGGAGAGTACAGACCTACATGGACAGGGCAGTGCTTGAACGAGCATGCTACAAACACATGTTGACAGGAGTAAAAACATGCTTAAATTGGAAAAGAAAAAGCCCCCAGAGGCCTTCATGAAGGAAATCCCCACTCCACTGCACTGAATGCCACACGGCCAAGCTCTGCTGTGCCCTGGGGGCTGCTCCTGCCCGCCACGCCCTGCAGCTCTTCTCTCCACATCAGTCACCTCACCCCAATTGCTCTGCCTATCTCCTGGAGGGACGTGGAGAGCCCCAGTCAGCATCCTCTTGCACCCTGCCTCTTTCTTGGAGCTGAGGGGATATAGAGAGATGGGCAGGGGCTTCAGAAGGAAAAGCCATGGGCTGCAGGGCTAGGCCATTGCCTAGGACAGGATAAGATCTCAGGGAGCCCAGGGAGCTTGACGGAGGCTCCAACTATGTGCTGTTGTTATTGTAGGTCAGGATGCATGAGACCCACCTCTGCCCTCCACAAGCGCACAGTCCGATGGAGGAGGGAGACCCCTAACACCATAAGCAGTGACAGCCTGACACAGACTTACACAAAGGGCCCAGGAGCAGAGACCTGCTCTTGACAAAGCTCCAAAAATAGGTGCAGTCAGTTCTGCATCGTTGAAAAGGAGTTCAGCAGTCAGCAGGACTCGGGAAGTCTACCCAGGACCACAGGGCCCTGCGATGTGATCAAACTTGGGAGTCAGGCCTCTCTAGAGGCTGGAAGGAGGCTGGAGGGATCATCTGGAGTGAGGCCCATTCCTGGAGATTGCGAACCAACTTCCTGCAGGTCTCAGGGTCGCTTCGATTGTGGCAGGCCTCCCCGAACCCACACGTGTTTCTGTTTTAATTCCTTATCCGTGGATGTAAACACACACCGTGTTCCCATGGGGTGGCATGACACTTACTGAGAAAAGGAATCGTGGTGCTGAAAGAGGTGGGAAGTGGGCGCAGCCTGAGGGGATTCACAGAGGGCTTTGCAAAGGGCAGTGCCTGCTAGGGTGGGGATGAGGGAGGAGGGCCCTGATAGGGGAATCGAGTTGAGGGGCCCTGAAACCACACACCCTCCTTACTGGGGGCCCGGCCTGCCCTCTGCCCACAGGAAGCAGGAGGGATGATGGCAATGAGGAAGCTGGCACAGGTGCTGGGCAGCAGCGATGTGAAGCACATCGGGAGAGGGTGCCGGCTGAAGGGAAGTGGCCTCGGGCGCCTGTGCCATCTCGAGCTCCAGCGTGGTCATGCCCGCAGAGAGAGGTGACAGGGTGGCCTCGCTGATGGAGCAGGGATTTCATCAGATGTGTGGTGGTGTGCTGTGGAGAGGCACAGCTTGGGCACAGGGCTGCAGCAAGACTGAGAGAAATGGGGCTGGGCTGACTCACCGGGAAGAGAAACAGAAACCTTGGGACCATTCGCACACTCAATGTCACGTCTAGTTCGTCTGACAAAACATGGGAAAAAAGAAGTGAAATTTGTTTACTGTACTGAGATCCATGTAATTCACCGCAGGGGACAGCTTTGGTACCAAATTATCCTTGTTACGCAAATTTTCTCCCCCAGCAGCAGTTCCAGTTGGGCCTGGGCCAAGGACTGGGTGGGTGCATCTGTTTCCCATGGCTCCGACTCACCGAGTCGCCAGAGCGCCATCTGCACAGCCCCCGACTGGGCCTGCTGCTGGGGAAGATGGGCGCAGGCAAGGGCCCGGCTGCTGCTGCAGGAGCCACCAGACACTCCTAGGGTGGGAGGGTGACATGGCTTGCCTGAGCAGTGCAGCTCCCCAGACACTGGGCGTGTGTGGCCCCAGAAGACAGAGCTCAAGGGATGTCCTCCTTGTTCCTGTCCTTGACTTTGTCAGAAAGCAGAAAAAACAAGGCAGCTTCCCAGTGTGGCTTCAGCTTTCACCTTAGGAAAATGCAGCCAGGAACTTGGCATTTCTAAAGCACCAGGCCCGCTGAAGTCTAGGCTGTGGTGCTGAGTCCCCCATCTTCTCTACGGGTTGCTCCCCAGTCCCACCTCTGCCTGCCATTGACTCTGGTGCCCACCCACCTTGAGGGTCACTGCATATATCCTAAACACTTATGGGTGTCTCTGCCTCCTTCTGTCTTCATTTATCTGCTTTATTGGTCTTGTATATGGGCCCCTTTTTTGAATAAGAATAAACCTAAAATGTACTCAACTGGCTTTCCTTCCACCTGGGGCAATGCTCTCACTTCCTTTGCCGGGTCCTCCTGCCCATCTCCTCGCCACTCTCCCCAGAGATCCCCCCACCCTCCCTCCTCTCTCCTGAGGCAACAAGTTCCTCTCCCAACTCCCATTGCAAGTGCTCGCTCTGGTGGGTGGGCTGCACCCAGCCCCCTCCAGCTCCAGAATGTTCAGGAGGTGGCCTCCGAAAACTGCATTTTAAACAAGCACCCAGGTGATTCTGAGTTGCATTTGAGAATCAAAGTCATGGGAAATCGCTGCAGGCACTGGGGCCCAGGAAGGCTGGGGTCATGAGGGAGTCTCAGGCAGTCTAAAGCTGGAGTTTGGGTTTGCTCACTATTGGTTGACAGGGGAGAAGCCAATACCAGTCTGGGGTGCTGAGGGGCAGTGTGGTAATTCTAAGAGCCAAGGGGAATTTCCACCTTCCTAGGGATAGTGAGGGGGTGGATGATTTAAAAACAGGTAGAGAAGATAGATGCTAGGTAGGCACAGCTATGTTTTAGCTTCACCCCCGCACACCAGCCCAATGACAGCCAGTTGCTACTCCAGGTTCTGGTGTAGAGAAAAGGTCAGAAGTTTTCAGGATGACCTGGGCTTTGGTTAATGTGGAGTTTCTGCTTTGATTACTTGAGAACTTCCTCTGTTTTTCCCCCCTCCCAATTGCTCAATTCCTCAGTGTCTCTTTTGTGCCTACTCTGTTGGAGTTGAGAGGGACACAACAAAAGATATGACTTTTAGAAACAGCCAAAGGAATTTTGTTTCTTGAGAACTGTGTGCTTTCAATGAGAATGTGAGGCTTGGCCAGGTATTAGCAAAACCTCCAAGTTGTTTTATTTTGACAGAAAATGTGATGAATTCAGCCGGGCGTGGTGGTGTTCACCTATAGTTCTGGCTACTAGGGAGGCTGAAATGGGAGGACTGCTTGGGGCCAGGAGTTTGAGACCAGTCTGGGCAACATAGTGAGACCCTGCCACAAAATTACATTCAAAATTTCAAAAAAGTACATTCAAAAATTGAACTGTGATCAATTCATTGCAATAGGGCCAGAAATCCTTAGGTCCAAATTCCACACTAATGTTTACAGTAAGCTGTACTTTTAAATTCACACTGCTCCTCAGGAATGAAAGGGAAATAAAGAAGAGTGGCTGTTTTCAGCCAACTCTTCAGGAGAACAGAAGAAGAAAAATGAACACTAAAGATTTTAGTGGCAGACAGCTATGTTGAGGATAATTCTTATAGTTACTCAAAAGGCAGTGAAAGTCAAGAAATAAAGCCTATCACCCCTTCCATGACTCTGAAAAGAGTTTTGGAAACTTTTCCTTAAGTCACCACATCCCATTATACGTGCTCATGCCCTGGTGGGCAGGCTGCTTCCAGACTGTTCAGAAAGCTCCAGAATGTCCAAGAGGTGGCCTCTGAAACTACATAAAAGCAACCAGGTAGTTCTGATTCCTGTCCCTTCCATGCACATGTACTGAGCTTCCTAAGGAACTGAGCTACTTGGCGGCATCATCTGTATTTACAAACTACACATAAACAAGCTACTCGCCCTTCTGTCCAACTAGTTACCCTACCCAATGACTGTTTTGCCTTAGTTTGAGCCCCATGTATTTTTAACTAAGTGTAGCTATTCTCTGTTCTTTTGCCCTACAGTCACTGGGAAACAGAGAAGGTGCAGCTATAAAAATGGTGGGACGCATTTCTAAATGGGAGTGTCATATGTTTATAAACAACACACTCCCTCAGTGAGGTAACCTAAGGCTAAGCAGGCCAAAAAGTTCTTCTACAGATGCTGCCTTGGCTGAAGATTTCTTTTGCAAATTCACTTTGGGACGTTCAGAGCCAGGGCATGATATGAAATCCAATACTTTTTTTTTTTTTTAACTCGAGTTTTGTGTTGTTTGGAGCTAATGTTGTGCTACATGAAATTAGTCACCTAACTTTATTATTTATTTATTTGAGTTGGAGTCTCACTTTGTCACCCAGGTTGGTGTGCAGTGGCATGCTCACAGCTATCCCAGCAATGATCTGCTGGGCTCTGGCAATCCTTCTGCCTCAGCCTTCCAAGTAGCCAGAACTACAGGCACACGCTATCATGCCTGGCTAATTTTTTAAAAAATTATTTATTGTAGAGATGAGGTTTCACCAAGTAGCCTGGGTGGGTCTCAAATCTGCTGGTTCAGGCAATCCACTCACCTTGGCCTCCCAAAGTGCTGGGATGACAGGCTGAGCCACCGAGCCCGGCCAGTCACCTCGCTTTTTTTTTTTTTTTTGCTAGATCTGAACCCAAATCAAGTCTGGCTATTCATCCAAAGGGACAAAGAATTTTCACTACAGAGCGGGCTTGCAGTAGTGTTGGGAGCCATTTTAAAAATAGCAATCATCTTATATAAGCCTTCTTCTTTGTCCTCCGAAAAGCCCGCGCGCGCCAAACCACAACACCCCTCCCACCTCCTCTCCTCATACCACCCACTACTCTTCCTCCTATCATAAGCCGCCACACGCCCTATTTCAGCCCGCCCCTCTTTGCTATGTATATAAGCAATCGCCTAACAATAAAATTTGGAGGCTTGATCAGAACACTGTCTTGCCTCCATTCTGCGTGTCTCCTGTCTCTTTCTCTCTTGGTCTCTCTCTCTCTTTTCACCAGCAGCAGGTAGTCCTCCTCGTGCCCACGTTTTACTTGTCTCGCTGGTCGGGACACAGTAGTGCATTCTGCAGCACAGTATACAAGTCTCCTGGCCCTGGCCCGGCACTGGCATACAGCATGGCCTTCGCCTGTAATTCCTGAAAAGAGTCACTGTGGTCACTCTGTCTTCTGCACTCCCACCATCGTGGCATGACTGCAGTGCGCTGCAGAGAGCTGAAAATGTATTTCTTGTTGCCTCTGCCTCCACCTACCCTCAAGACTGTAACGTAGAATTCCCAAGCCTGGCAGTTATAGACTGGAGGTGGTCAGTCTGCTGAGTTAAACCACATTGCCGGCAACACGATGCCACATGGCTTCCCAACTGGTATTGCAACTGTCCCGAGGCCCATCTCTTCCTCCTCACACGGTCGGATCTAACTGGGAGGGGCCTGCAGCAGATTCTGTTGTTGGGCTTTCTCTTATAGCAGTATGCACTTCATAGGATAGGGCAGAGTATTTGTTGCATTTATTTGTTCTCTCACTACAGAAGCAGCATTTCAAAATGTGTACAAAAGGATACCCTATTTCTCCAGTGGTACATCCCTTGTTCACAGCTAGACAGCAATAATTTAACATCATCATAGAGGCAGATTGGAAAGACGACTGCATTTTCTCATATATAATCCTGTGCACACACTTGCCAGAGGGCAGCTGAAGACCTAAAGCCATATCGGATACAAACAGATTTGACCTGGACAACCACCATATACAACATTATAAAAAAGTGTATTAGAAGCTGGGCTAGGTGGCTCAGCCTGTAATCCCGCGCCTTTGGGAGGCTGAGGTGAGTGGATTGCCTGAGCCCGTGGGTTCGAGACCCGCCTGGGCAGTGAGACCTCATCTCTACAATAAATCAAAAAATCAGCCGGGCGTGGTAGCGCATGCCTGTAATTCCAGCTACTTGGAAGGCTGAGGTGGAAGGATTGCCGGAGCCCAGCAGGTGGAGGCTGCGGTGGCTGGGAGCGGCCACTGCACTCCAGTCTGGGTGACAGAGTGAGACTCCAACTCAAAAAAAAAAAAAAAAAAAAACCAAAAAAAAAAAAGTGTATTAGAAAGTATTGGAAACAATATTGTATATTAATATCTGGTTACACGTGTTCACAGTGAGTGCCATTGCACCAAGAGTATATGTACTGCTTTTTTCTGATGGCTGTACATCTTAAGTCTAATTTTGGTTCATCTTAAAGTAAAAAAACAAATAAACAAACAAAAAAACCACTGAAATGAATGAGAGATATCTGCATTTTAAATAGAGTTGACCATTAATTATTGCTGGAACTGAAGAGATAAGGAACCGAGAAATACATTTGCGTCATGATTTGTCCATGTAAGTCCAGTTCGTCTCACTTTTATTTTGGCGACAAGATGCTGCAAGAGCATGAAGCACTCAAAACAAAACCAAATAGCACAAAAATGGGGGGAAATCATAAAACAAACCCTACATCTCAGGTAGCTCTCTTTCTCCATGAAGGATTATAAGATTTCGTTATGTGGTTGACTCTAAATTTGAAATGGAACATGCTGGTATCTGAAGCAGTTGGTGCTGGACATGCCCTTGGTAATAATGCAATGATTTTAGTGACTCTCAAGTGAGGACAACCATACGCCCTAGGTACACATTACAGAAGGAAAGTGGGGCAAGGAGGAGAGGCCTGGGCTTTCCACGCCGTGGGAAGCTGGGGTGATAGGCAGGAGGAGGCTATGAGAAACAGTGATTTCTAGCTGTCATCCACAGGTCACCCGGCTACTGGAAATGCTCCTGCCTCTGATATTTACTTTAAACACAATGAGGATGCTTGGAATGTAGGCACACAGCAGTACATGGCGGTATCCAAGACACACACTCATGCCATCATACAACAGAACAAACTACAGAACAAAAAGTGTGAGGTCATGCAAAATCCTACTTTTACCAGCTAGAAGGAAAACTTCAGTGACTTTTGGTACATAAGATGGCCACCTTTCAAACATAATTTAATTACTTGTTGACACAATATGAAACCTTATTTTAAACACAACAGTTTCAAAGAAAAAGGGTGTTACAATATAAACCCACAACAAAAGGTGTGCAAATAGACATTTGCATTAGCTATAAAAGGCAGTGAGAGGAAAGGGCCAAGCATTTTAGAAAGTGGTTCCTGCAGCCACTATTTACAGATCTGGTCTTTGTTTAAATGCCTCTTGGAAAAATAACTCTCTTCAGCCAGTTGACTCTGGGATAGATGGAAAAGAACAGGGCAGGTGAAAATCTAAGAAAGCTCTCAGTTTGAGATTACTAATCTGGGTAAGGTTTGTCTTTCTCTGCAGGCGCATATTGAATGAAAGCTGTCTGCAGCCCTAGCTTTCCTCTTTCTTCCTTCAACTCAGTGCCCCGGTGTGGCAAAGTCTAAGTGATCATGATTTTGCTTACTCCAGTTTCAAAATGCCACACTATTCTATAAACAATCATGACTCCATCCCTTCAACAAAACTCAAACGCCCACAAGGATATATATTTCTGAAGACTGAAGGGAGATAATTCATTTATAAAATTTATAATGATTCCAAAGAGCACAAGTCAGGCCTGATACTGCTGACTGAGAAAATTCTTCAAGTGCTTTTATTTTTGGAAGGCTCCCCAGACCTTTGATTGGTTTAGAATTCATTTAGATCAGTGGTTCTCAACCCTGAGGGAGGTGTAAATTTCTCCCTCAGGGGACATTTGGCGACATCTGGAGACATTTTTGGTTGTCAATTGGGGGTGCTACTGGCATCTCTTGAGGATGGGAGTGCTGCTAAATACCCCACAATATAAGGCAGAGTCCTCTCCCAATAATTTTTCAGCCTCAAATATCAATAGTGCTAACACTAAGAACCCTTTGCTCAGGTGAAATGCTGAGACACTTATGTACAATTTCCCTGTTTCCTCATGTTCACCTTGGGACAGTTTTTGTCAAAGAAGATATGCTAAGTATTTGAAATTATATATGCTTCTCTGCTTAGGTGGTTGAAAGTAATGATCTGAATGATGGGAGTAATCTTGAAATAAACTCCTCCTGGTGGAGATTAGAATCCCCACACACTTTACCTGGGTTTCAGTGTATCTGTGTTGTTGGACAGGCAGGGTTCTCACTCCCAGTGCCGCCTACCTTTTCTGGGATTTCTGGTGGACATTACTCCCTGGAGGTCTGGATCAATCACTCGATTGCCCTGTGCACTCCAAAATATCCTACAGCAATAAAGGGTGAAGAGCCATCTGTCCTGTTTATGTGCGGACACACACCTTGCTTTGTCTTTATGGTAAAGGGTTTCAGCAGGTTAAAAGTTTAGTTTCAAACAGGTGAGTCCCATGTGTTAGCAACAGAGATGCTAGGTTTCACAAATTTCACTGAGTTGAAAATTCATGGTAATTCTAAGTCATTCTTTTATAGGGTTTAAAACAAGAATAATATACAGTAAGGGGAGGAAAGAAATTTATCAATGCCAAGAAACCAGGCCTGTAGCTACAAACATGTACATAATTAAAGTGAGGGCTAGGATTGGACTTCTTCAGAAACACAGGTTTCAGATCTTAGGTAGAACCAGTCAGTAAAGGAACAGATAACCAGATAAATGAGTGTGGACTTCGATTTTTGAGGAATTTTGCTGTCTTGGGGGTTCAAAATGAATTAAGTCTTAAATTTTGGAACTGGTGCTTAAAATGTAGTGACAGACTTTTTGGGCTATTAAACGCATGAGGATGAAAAAGCCGAGGACAAGTCTCTCCAGATATGCCCACAGGAAGACTAAGCCCAATTGACAACAAGCCTCAGGTCCCTGGGCCTCACAGAGGCCCAGGAATCCAGGAGTCCAGAGGGCTCCCTAGCCCCTCCTCCTCCCCATGGCCAACCCAATAGACTTTTCCCAACTATTCATTTTACTATGCAGAATGTGACTTAGCATTCTTTCAAGAAGTGAAGCCTTCTAGCTCTAGATCTATGTAAGCCCGAGGCTGTGGCTGGGCAGAGGCTGCTGGCTCTTCCCTGTGGGCATCTCCCAGGTGGCCATGCCCTGTCCTGAGTGCTCACCTACAGGGCCACACTTCCGCGGTGCTCACTGCTTCTGGGGTCTTAGAAAAGACACCTGGTACACAAACCCTGCCAAAGCCAGTGCCAGGCCAACTCTCTCCTTCCCAGGTGTGGCCCGTTTTATACCATTCTCTCTGAAAACGGATGTGAAAGATGTGGAGAAAGGAATTCTAGGAAGCGACAGGTGAGAGGATCGCAGCTAGCAGTCTAGGGAAACTTAGAAAAGACAGCTGGTGCACAAACCCTGTCAAAGCCAGTGCCGGGCCAGCTCGTTCCTGTCCAGGACTGGCCCGTTTTACCCAATTCTCTCTAACAATGGACGCGAGATACCCGGAGAAGGGGATTCTAGGAAGCCACAGGAGAGGCGATCTCAGCTAGCAGTCGAGGGAAACGTCTAGGAAGACGGAG
>NW_007254531.1:17677-38470 GCF_000164805.1 Carlito syrichta | reverse complement strand
CACAAGGCCTTTGACTTTAAACTCTACTCTTCTACTTTTGCTCTCTCCTTAGCATACTAATCTTCCTAAAACAAAACTTAAAACTCATAGGCAGTTTCTCTTGCTCATGCCAGTTCTAGCATGTCTCTTCCTCTTTCCCTTCTTTCTCGAATAAATTTTGCTTTGAAACTTAAGAAAAAAGATAATAAAGCCTTCCTCAGGATAATCTTAGTTTCTGTTTTGGTAATCTTTTCTATTATCTCTTCTCTGTTGGTTCCATAGGTTTCCATTTCAAAGGATGACTTGTTGCTTCCCTGAACATGATCCAAATCACCGTTTATGCCACTGTGACTGTCCCAAATGCCTTTTCACTTACATCTACCTATTGAAATTCCATTCACCCTGAAAGAGCATTTCAAATCTCAGTCTACCAACTAACCCTTTGCTAATTCCATCTCTGTTTCCTGGTTTCTCTGCTAGCATCTCTCTCTCTTTCTCTCCTTCTCTCTTCCATGACTCTCCCTCATGCCTTAGAACTCCATAGCAATGAATCTGAATCTCCTTTGTGACAACAGTCTCAGCCAACCACATATTAGAGTCATTTGCAGTTTTCTAAATCTCCCTAAAATAAGACAGACTCTTTAGCTCTAGCCTAATGCTTTGCACCAAGAGGACATTTAATAAATATTTGTTGAATTGTACCAAAAGGCTAGAAGTGAGCAGAATTTATTGGCAAAAAAGGCAGAACCTTGTCAAGAGTTTGCACATCACACAAAATTTCTGTGTGTCTAATCCATTTTGAAAACTATTTGCATCTCAACTGATGAGAAATCACTTCTATTTTTATAAGCCTCTAAGAAAAGACATTTTACTGCTTCTTTCAGTAACATATCCCAGTGTGTAATAAGCTCTAATGTCAGAATAATCTCATTTCTTTTTAACCTAAATCCTTCATGTTGCAGACTGAGCTATTCCTTCTGGACTTTTCCAAGTGAAGATAGAGAAATAATGCAATATTCACTTAGGAATTTCTGCCAATTTTCCCTTCGCCATTAAGTATTCCTTCCTCCATCTCTATGGTTAATGCAGGTGCACAATATTATCATCATCACCACATGACCTCATTCACTGGACCAAGGTGACTGGCTCAAGAACAAATGCCTGACCCAAGTCAGGATAATAAATATCTTCTTCAGGATTTTATCTTCCCTGGGATCATAAAGAGAGCTTGAGATCAGCTTTTTCCTCTGGCCAAGGATATCTGATATAAATTTCAAAAGATATTAGCTGCCATGCTCGAAGCTATGGCGAGAAGGCTAGACTGGAAGGAAAGAGAAGAAATTTTGCATGTATGTGCTGGAGAGAGAAGCCAGACAGAACCTAGGAATCTTGTTCCAATCATTCCCAAGAGTTTCTAAGGCTTGATTGCTCAACTCGTACTGGATACCATGAGCCATAAAAGTAGAATATTTGACTTACCTAGTTGCTGTGTTTCTGTTATCTGCAACCAAAGTTTTTTCTAGCAAGTCGTTCTCATCTTATACAGGATTTAATCAATCAACCATCAAGTGCTTACTTTTATATCATAACACATATAAATGGTAAAAAAAAATTATAACAAACCATCTCTTACCTTTTTATTTTCCAAGATAAATTAACTCAGTAATATAAAGTCAGATGTAATTTTTTCCATCTCTTTGTCTTTTCCCATTAACATTTTCAGAGCCATCCTTCTTTTCTTAATTTTTTAGAGCTGAAAACCAGAATGCAGGGAGTGTCTGAATATCACAGGGTACACCACACCAATGGTCTCTCACAGTCCCATGGTCTGTGTTCACCTGTGCAGCCCTGGACAATGGGGTTTCTTCATTGTATAGTAATTTGTAGTCCTATCTGCTAATTTGTAGTCAGCTACTGCTAACAGGAGGCTTTTGCTGAAATCCCATGTATTTAAACAGAGAGAAAAAAGGCAAGAGGACAAAATAAAAATTACAAACTGCTTGATGTGGAAAGAACCATACCAAAGGGACTTTTAAAAAACAGAATAAAATATTAGAATTTGCTTATATCAATGAGGTATAAGAATTGAATAACGTGTAGTTTCCTGGGCTCTAATATTCAGACACCCACCGGCATGCTGGTTTTTAGCTCTAGAAAATTAAGAAAGGATGAACATGACTCTGTAAGTTTGTATGTCATACAGCTGTCATGTTTGGGGGAAAAATAATATTAACTAGTGGGCCCAATGTTTAAAATGAAAGTATATAATATTGTTCTATATTAGGACTCGGCAAACCTTTTTCTGTAAAGGGCCAGATAGGATATGCTGTAGGTATGGGAAATTTTGGTTTCTACCCCAAAAGCTCAGCTCTGCCTTTTTCTGCTATTATTTTTGGGAAAGTAGCTGCATACAACACATACAATAATGTGTTGTGTTAAAACTTTATTTATAAAAAACAGTCAGTGGGCCTGATTTAGCCAGTGGACCATAACTGGCCAATCCCAGACTGTATGCAATTTATCATACGTGGCAGAGTTTTATACACCTTACAGAATGATGCCTAAAATGATTGGTGACAATAGGTTTTCATGACATGCAGGGACTTATCTTCTTTGACCTCACTGAACATAATATTATGGAACGCCCCATATTATATGTGTACATCTGTGGCTATATATTTACCTAGAGGTAGGTGGATGATGACAGATAGGTAGATAGATAGATAGATAGACAGATGACTTGTTACACTGAGTTAAGCAAGATTTTTGAGTTGTGACTTTCCCAGTTAAGAATATTGATAAAAGCAAAGCCCCTACCTTCTCCTTTTCTTTGTATCTAGCTCCTGGAATAAGAGTCTGGAGGGGTGTCTATATTTCTGAAAATGAATTTATTCACGGCTTCTAGTTCTTTGCCTACCTACCCCCGCTTTACAAACCTCTCCTCAGTCATTCTTTTCTTTCTCATGAAAAATATGTGTGCTTGAAAAAAGGCATCATGGAACCAACTATGTTACTAATCGAAACTGGACTGGATGAACAAAATGTGGCGTGTATATATATACACAATGGAATATTACACAGCCATAAAGAAGAACAAAGTTATGGACTTCACAGCAACTTGGATGGATTTAGAGTTTATAATACTCAGTGATTTATCACAGAAACAAAGAAGTGAGTACCACATGTTTTCACTCATAAGCGGACCCTGACCATTTACCATAATACTATAAGAAAGACATTGGCAGTAGCTGGAGATATGCCAGAAGAGGGAGGAGCACATAATATTAATAAGGGTACCTGATCTTAAACCAGGCAAAATGGGAACCAAAGGGAGGTCCAAACTTTATCTGTATAATTACCACTTGTATACCTAATGCTGAATCGTACCCAACATCTTTACCAATAAAAGGCACTGCCAGAAAATTTTCATGTATTAATGTATTCATTCAGCAAACATTCATCCAATATTTGATGTGAATATAAAATACAGGAGTCAGTACTGTCATCAAAGATATTAAACATATTTGGTGGGTATGTTTTTATCAAAACTGTGTATGCCTATGAGGTAGACAAATTTAGTGACCGCAATCTGACTTTTTTGCATAGTTTATATTAGATTGCCTTCTGATTGTTTAAAAATAATTAAGAACAAGATTGCTTACACACACACACATACACACACACACACACACACACACTCAAAAATTTTCTTCTAACTGATGTGGGATCTACTGCACTCACTGGTCCTTGGATTACTTGTAGCACTAAAAATTATTCTCTGGTGAAATTTGACACCAAAATTGAAGTGCAATATTCCCCTACAATTAACAAATTGGTATTGATATGGTAGTCCCTTTATTTGTGGGAATATATTCCTAGACCCCCAGTGGATGTCTGAGCCAGGGATGGTACTGAACCCTATACATATGTTTATTCCTATACATATATACCCATGATAAACCTTATAAATTAGGCACAGTAAAAGATCAACCACAACTAATAGAGAAATAGAAGAATTATAACAATATACTATAATAAAAGCTATGTGAATATGGTCTTTTTCTCTCACTCAAAATATCTTATTGTACTGAACTTACCTTCTTGTAATGACTGAGCTGATGAAGTGCCTATGTGATGACATGCATGAGGTGAATGACTCAGGAATTGTGATGTAGATGGAAAATTCCAGAAATAAGCCATACATAAATTTTTAATTGCATGCCACTCTGAGTAGTGTGATGAAATCTCATGCCATCCCATTCCATCCTGCCCAGGATGTGAATCATCCCTCAGTCCAGAGGATCAAAGATGTAGACACTACCTGTCTGTTAGTCACTCAGTAGCCGTCATGGTTATCAGATCTGCTGTCAGAGTCTCACGGCGTTGTGTCCAAGTTGCACTTATTTTACTTAATCACAGTCCCAAAGCTATGAGTGGTGATATATTTTTAGACCCAGGTTCACCATAGATAATTAAAACTATAGAAAGCGAAAGCACAAGTAAGAGGTAAGTACTGTGTTTTATGGAGGAAAAAATAAAAACGCCACATTTAAGAGAGTGTTCCCTTGGAGAATGACTCTACAAACTTATTTGGAGGGAACTTGCTTTTCAATGATGTCAACAACCAATTCTGGGTTATTTTATCAAGAGAATGAGATTATGCACCACTAGTCAAACTCAAAGCACCAAAGAGCTTCTTATGAATCTGTAGGAAAAACAACTGTCCTATACAGGGTAGAAGCCAGCAATACTGCCCTATCCCTTGCCCCCTCCCCCTTTAGTGTGCATCCCTTAAACCACCCCTGTTGGCACCTGCACTACCTCCTCACTGTAGAAATCCACATACAATCAGTGCATATCTATTTTTACTTCCCCAGTATAACCTGTTCTTAATATGGTTTTGAACAAATCTACCTAAAAATGGCAGAATGGTCTTGGAGAATCACCACAAAACACAATTAAATCCTGCAGTATCCATACAGAATTGCAGAGTATCGAAAGTATAAACTATGTGACTGGGTGGGGTATGTGAATCTCCTGGGTAATATTTTTCATTTTCTCCTTTCCACTTAATTAACCAGAGGGGAGGACAGAAGTCACCTATATTGGAGCTATGAATGTGTATATTTTTGGGTCAAAAACAGCACTACCTTAGAGACAAATTCCAAAAACATTAGAACATAAAAGAACCAGAACCTGCATTTATAATATCTTCCTCCAGATGCAAATTATTCTCTTCCAACTTTAAATAAGTTACCAGTTACAATGTTATATCTGGCGAGGAATTAATTGTGCATTCATTTTATAGACTCTGCAACGGCACATTCTCAAACTGTTTAGAGGGAGTTTTTATATTTTAAAATAAATAGTTTTTAATACTTTTTGAGGGGGTGGGGTAGCAAAATATTGTCATCTTAATGACCTGGGCAAAGTTTCCTGGAAGAATTGATAGATTCTGAGAAAGCCCTTGAGGTCATTCAATTGAAAGAACCAGACATGTCTAAGAGTGCCACAGAAAGTTAGGAACTCAGGGATCTTGATTCATTTGAGGTCAATATCCAATGCTGAGATTGTTTCAAACAGGTGGAAAGAAATAATTTGAAGTAGGCAGAAGATACTTCTAACAGACAATTGAACATGACTCAGTGAGAGCAAAGAGCCATGTGTTAAAATGCTCTACCCGGAAAAAATATGACTGCAGTCTAAAAGTTCAACCGAACATCCTCCTTGGTGTTTAGAATAGCATTAACACATTGGCATCCCCAGGTATCCTCACGACCTGCTTGTGACCCAGAAGTTCCCCAGCTGGGCCAGATGACGTCCACAACCCCCACGCCAGTCAGTTATCGCTGGGGAGTCCATGGCAGCTCTTTCTGTGACCTTCTCTAAAGTCAAACCGATGGCAACCATATGTTTCCAGAAACTTGAAACTCATTTGCTGTTTTATAACACATTTTCAATTATTATTTCTACTCCTTATAATACCAACTCAGTTATTTTGTGCCAGCTTGCTCTGACATTAAAAACGCAATCTGCCTGACAATGATGTCATCAAAAGCAGCTTGGTGACTTTAACAGATTTTTGTCCACCCATGATAGGTGATGCCAGAGGCACCTCATAAAAGGTGAGTCCTCTCTAGATTTTCTGGGAATGTCTCTCAACACCATCATCTAAATTCAGAAATAAATTATATGAATAGTCTCTGTCTTTCCTTCTTCCATCCTCAACAAACTAACAATATCAATAATCACCAGCAGTCATTGCATGTGTGTCTCCTTCATACATAACATGTTATTATCTCACTTTATCCTATAACCCTCCAAGGTAGAAGTCATTATAGCTCAGTTTGCAGATGAGGAAGGGAGGTTCAGAGAGGTTAAGTAACAAGAAGTTGTCCTTGGTTCTTTTCTTTTCTTACTCCAGTGTTCTAAATGTCTGGTCTGGGTAGTTCTCTCCTGCGCTCCAGGTGCAAAGTGATCATCCCTTCTTTGATGTCCCCATCAGATGTTCCCAAGCCCTGAGCCTCAACACAAACACATACACGACAAAAAAAAAGCTCATTCTCTTCTGTCTCACACTCATTTATTCCTCTCTAACTCAGTGAATGGTATACCACCTACCTAGCTCGCCAAACCTGGAAACTACACCTTATCTAAAACACCCTGCTCTACCTGGTCCCCTGTCCCTATAGTCACTATAGTTTCTGTCCCAGAGAACTGCTTGAATTCAGCTGCACTGTGGTTTTCTGCCCAGATCACAACAGCAGTCTCCTATTAGCCTCCCTGCCTCTGCCTCAGCCCTCTCGAATGAAAACTTGTTCAGATCATCCCCTGTTTAAGATTACTGATGGCATCAGAAAAATAATCTGAATCTCTCAAGACATTAAAAAGAAAAAAAAAACTATCTGGGCGCTGTTTCACTTATCTACACTTCCATGCCCAAATGTACAATTAAGTGTTTTCATGCCTGCATCAATTGTTCTTTGTTGCTAAAATCCTGTTCCCAACATTCAATCTTCTCCCTCCAATCCCGCACCCCAACCCTACACCCAACATAGATGACTATCATCACACTGCACAAACTGAAACAATTATTTTTCCAAATAAAAAACCAAAGGCCATGTCTCCTATCTCTGTAGTCCAGGTCTTATCACAGTGCCTGGCACATAGCTGATATTGCCTAGTATTTGTGAATGATAAAAAATATAGAATTCTCCCACCCGAAATGCATGGCATCTGTACCCTTGGCATTTTCCCAAAGTCTAAACACTGTTATGTTCACCTGTCCCTACAAATACCTTCACATTTATCAGTTTGATTGAATGTCTACTTTTGTTTTGAAGTATAAGGTAACAATGGTCTTTTCACCTATCAACAATTGTTGGATCAAATTTCAACCCAATTTGGGATTGAACCTGGTTCATAAACTTTATTTTCCCGGCACAATTCTAATAAATGACTATAAATCCTGCTTAGCTATCCTAGAAAAACTTATACTGTGTGCCCTAAGCTCCAAACCAAATTATTTTTTTCCACTCTTCTTGTATAGTCTAATTATGTCTGTTCTTTCCCTGAGCTGTCGAACCACATTTGAATTATGCAAACTAGCCCAACTGAGCCTCAGCCTATACTAGTAGAAAACAATAGATAAAACAAACGCAAGTAGAAAAACTACTTGGGGAGGATAGGGGGGAAATCACAAAGACTGGTAACTTGAATCTTTTTTTTAAATCACAGCAAGCACTGTTCTGCAAAACAGGAATAGGATCTTGAGAAGTGGTAAATGGAACATTAGTCTCGGACCCAGAAACATCCCTGGAGAAGTCACTGTTCTACCATAGCTCAGGAGATGGAAGCTAACAAATTGCATTTGAGATCAGCAGTGTCTAGCCTGAACAGAATGAAAAACATCAGCAGTCAGGGAGAAGGGGTTAGGAAACTGAAGCCCATATGGGTGCACTGCTCTGGAAGTCATGTGTAACGTTAGGATCTTCATAAACCTAGTCCACTGCAAGTGACTGGAGGCAAAGGACTTCATGATATCATGTGGGTCTACCAATGCTAGTTAAAGCTAGAAGACGAATTTGACTATTGTGAGGGACAGTAGAGAAAGTTGTATCATGGCAAAAGAGGAAACCCATTCAGAGGTGGAATTAAAGTTAGAACAAGGCAACACAGGATGGAGA
Organism: Carlito syrichta; assembly: GCF_000164805.1. Taxonomy (NCBI): domain Eukaryota; kingdom Metazoa; phylum Chordata; class Mammalia; order Primates; family Tarsiidae; genus Carlito; species Carlito syrichta. The sequence continues at coordinate 30,305 of NW_007254531.1, read as the reverse complement.
AAATCCAAGCCAGCATATGGGGCGGGACAGGGCAGAGAGCGCAGTCATATCCCGGGGAAGTCGTCAGAGCAACAGGTCTGCTGAAGGAAGAAAACAGGTCACACGTTAACACTAGTGAGTCAGCAGGCAAAAGTCCAAGAGCAAGTTCCACTCCACATGTAAAGAGACACTTCTTTGATCTGTGTGTTGTCATAAAGAATGGGGAGCCAGGCCAGGCACGGTGGTTCATGCCTATAATCCCCGCACTTTGGAAAGTCGAGGTGAGAGATTGCCTGAGCCCACAGTTTCGAGACCAACCTGGGCAACTTGGCAAGACCTCATCTCTACAATAAATTTTAAAAAAGAATGGGGAGCTGAACTTCTGGGAATACACCCAGAGGAACATAAATCACTCTACCAAAAAGACATCAGCACATATAGGTTTGTTGCAGCACTATTCACAATAGCAAAAACATGGATCCAACCCAGATGCCCACGGGAAATGGACTGAATAAAGAAAATGTGATTCAGATACATGATAGAAGTCTTAAAGAAGAACAAAATCATATCCTTTGCAGCAACATGGATGCAGCCAGAGACCATCAGTTAACTATCACAGAAACAGAAAACTGAATACCTCATGTTCTCATTCATAAGTGGGCCCTAAACATTGGGCATGTGAGCACAAAGGTGGGGACAACTGCTAAAGGAGGGAGGGAAGGAAGCAGGAAGGATAAGGGACACACAACCACATACTGGGAACTATAACCACTACCAGTGGGGAGAGGGCTCACTAGAAGCCCCAACCTCACCTACATGCCATTTACTTATGTAGTAAATCCTCATGTGTACCCCACAACCCTAAAACAGAATAAAATTTTGAAAACGAAAAAATGAGGAGTGGATAATAATGGAAAACAAACTATACCCAGTGGAGGGGTACCTGTAGGAGGCCGCCTTCATTTTACTCACAACCAACACCAGCTTTGCTCTTTGGCCCATGGTCTGCCTACAGTAGGCAATCTATCTACTTCATTTAGTCACCTTATTTGTTTTCAGTTGTTCCTGGTTCAAAACAGTCTGCCTTGGACAAGTTTCACTCAAATTCAGATATAATTATATTTTTACACTGCAGTTCAAAATATCCATCTCAAGACTGCCTTATTCTTCTCACGGGCACCTGCTTCCTTCTTCTCTGGGTCCCATTTCCAATTTTGTACCTGTCATCTGGCAGTGGCAGGAAGGGATAAAGTGTCTGTTTGTGAGGACTTCAAAGTGAATAAGAGAAAGAATGGTCCACTTCCTCAGTTTTACACAGGTCCTGCACAGGGTGGGTGGGGTGGGGTGGTGGCTGGGCTGTGGTCACTTCTTTGTTGATGTCTTCTGCTGATACTTCCACTGTCTGGGATCTTGTGCTGGTAGCACCAAGTGTTGAAGGAATCACAGATGATTTTTGGGTACCATCTGGAAATCTCTGTTGGCACCTCCCTGCAGGAGGTACCCTCCACCCCGCCCAGTTCTGCTGAAAGTATTCTCCATCTTACTTTGAGGCATCAAGAAGATTCCAGTGAGTTAGCTGTGCCTTATTCACCTTTTGTGGCCACTCTAGATTTTTCCCGAAAAACTAGAAATTCCCACTTTATCAACTTGTCCCTAAGGAAAACCTGGAAATGTTTTTTTATCTCTCTAAATTCTTCTTTCACATCAAGGCCAACAATGTGCCAGAAGTTTCTGCCTCTTTTCACAGGGAGAGATGGTGAAACCACTCAGGTTGGGAGCAAGACTCTTAGATGCCTTTCTCAAGAGCAGTTCCAACCTGGTCACCATGTCACTATTCCAATGGCCAGGGTACACCTGTCTTTTGAGTAGACCTTGATGCAGATTAGGTGCTGTTGTCTCCTTGGAACTCTTAGGTCTTCACCTTGGCTGCACTATAGGAATGGGGGAAGGTCAGCAGAAGATCAGGGAAGCAGGAAAGGCATTTTTAGGGGATACTCCCCACACCCTGTTCACACCACAAACAGGATCAGAAAAATCTCAGCAAAGCAAAGAGACAAAGTTACCTAAGAGGAACAGGGAATGTGCTAAAAACAGAAGCGTGTGTGATTTCATTTTTAAAGCAAGATGTAAGAATTATCTGGCAAGAATATATTTTTGTTCTCTTGAATAGAGACATGGATATATTAGTTTGGCAAAGATCTTAGAAACTTAATAAAAAAGTTAGCACCCATGATCCTGCATGTTATCAAAACCCAGAATCCATGAATACTGGTTTTGTAAGATCCATCAAGCTTTGCAACACTTTATGTCTACTATCTTTAATTGCATTTCCAGGCCCTTGACAATCCACTTTGTATATGTATAATACTTTAAAAAATGTTCGTATGATATATTTAGTAATAGTTAGTGATTCTAATTTAAGTTAAAATTCAGCCAAATGCAGTGTTGCCAAAGCAAAGAGCTCACCTGTGTTGACAATCAGAGAACACATATATTGAACACATGGCCCAGGGTGCACCTTCACAGGTGATGCTGTTCTGGGCAGCTGCCATGTTTCCCTGTGCTCCAGTTATAAAATGAATCGCAATTTTGGCATTTTTCAAATGTGGAAAAAAATGAGTTTTGGAAGATAGAAAATATAGCAAGCAATGAGAGTAACCAGGGGAAATGGGTATGGGAGAAAATTATACAGAGAGAGTAATACTTATTTTTACCAGTAGGAATCAAAGAACAAACAAATAATAGAAGACAAGAAGGACAGAATCATCCAACTCTACCATTTGTTGACTGTCTTCTATTTGTTTGGCATTATGTTGGGTGCTTTATATCTATTCATTTTATTTTGCTTGCGTCAAACAGAGCTTGGAAATAATTAAGGTGACTTTCCCAAGGTCACACAGCAGGAATGAGCAGACTTACACCCTGGTTTTCCTGTGGACAACTGAAAAACAGCAAGTCATCCCTAGTGGCCTGGCTTATTACTATAATCCTAGGGTATTTTAGAATGAAGGTTTACTCCTTCTTCCCATCCCTCATTCACACCATCCACACCCATGGGTCTAAAGTGCATTTAGAAATAGTATGTGACTCTAAACAGCAGCAGGCCAGAAATCCACTTACAGAACCACACCATTTGGATTATCAGTCTCTCTGCCTCTGAATTCATTAATCCATGTTAAGATAACACTTTCCATCCTCCTGCATTCTTTTCAACAGGGTCACTAAGAAGTAAACTCTGCCATGCAAAGTTAGCCTTAGAGTAGGTGGAACCAAAGCTTTCAAAGTTAGAGAGAACTGGATTCAAATCCCAGCCAAGTGACTTTATGCCAGATTAACTTCTGGAAGTCTTTGTCTTCTTATCAGCAGAACAGGTCATTGCAATGACTATTTTCACAGTCATTGTAAAGATTCAAACGGATATCCTAAAATTCTTAACTTGGTGGATGATACAAAGAAAGAACACCATATATTAATGGGGGGAGGAGTACTCTGTTTGTTCAAATGATTTTAGAGTACATAGGAAGAGAGACAGAAATTTTGATATTTAAGCATTATACTGCTGTCTGTTTTTTGAAAAGCTGGAGGCACAGGCACTAAATTAAGTTTGATGTAAGGTGATTTCTTTAATATTATACAGACATGCCGAAATATAATGCCGCAATGCTCACATGCCAATAAAGACCCAAATCAGAAGGGAACAAACTGTCATAATAAGTAGACAAAGACATTGATAATTTTAGCAAATCTGGAAAGATCTGAGCAGATGTAGAAATATAAAACCATTATTTCTTGACTGCCTATCAACACAGAGAGTTCAACAGGGCCATTGTGTCTGTCATTTTATTATAGCCAACTAGCCAGGACACTGTCACACTAATAAAGTAGGTGCAGCTTAATTCCCTTAAAATATTCATTTTCATCTGTTAGAGTTCTAGAGATGCAGTAGATATTTTTTTCCTGTTTTTGCCACAGGGAAAATGGTTTCTTCATCCGCTTATTAAATGACAGCCTCTTGACTACTATACCCTGTCTGGAATTTGCGATCAAGCTTAGCCTCTAGAGTAAGGCTGTTTGTCAGACAGCCTGTCAGTCTGTCTGTCCTGTTTTATTAGTGAGTGATGAGAAAATCTGCTAGACATCCTCTCAAAAGAAGCTGTCCTACTTTTTATAGCCAGGAGCCTAAGATGTTTAACAGAAATTTCTCAAATTTTCTTTTTTTCATTCATTCCTTTCTGTCTAGAGGCATATTCTGTATGACCATTTTTTTAATGACTACGAGAAAACAACTGAGCTGTCGTTTCTGTTCATTTTCACCTACGATATTGGAACTTCTGTGACTCTCATTCTACCACCCCTGATGAATAGCTAAAGCTTTGATAGCAAAGCATTTCTTCTGCAGAACGTGGAAATCTGCAGTCTCGTTTATTTTGCTACATGTCTCAACAATATACTTTTTTTAAAAATGTTACTCCTGAAAGAGTTTCGCTGCAAAATATATTTCTAGCCAAGTCTTGAGCTCAATCAATCGCCCATGATTTTGCAGGCTTTAATGGGAGAAGACGGAGATAATGTAATGCACATTGTGCAAAGTTAGCCAAAAGTGAGGCTGTGGAACAGCATCAGAGACCATTATCTCCCAGAAGAGTCAACACAGTAGAGGTGGACAATTATATCAGAGCATTTTTTCTAACCAGGCCAGGGGTAAAGTCTTGGGAACAAGATAATGTTCAGATTTGGACAACAACCAAGATGCAAGACCTACTAGTCACTATGGCCAACTCATGCTATAGCTACATTGGCTGAACTCTAGAATATGAACTAAGACTAACTCTTCTTGGAAGTAAAGCAAGATGGGTTCTATCTTCTAAAGTAGCAAATGAACTCATAGTGTGCTGTGGCCTGAATCTTACTGACATCTGCTTCTTTCTCAAAAACTGTACGGAAGCCTGCTTAGTCATTTAGTCACCATTAAGTTAGCTACTTGTGGCAAGTATTGCAACATGTGGGTTGTTGGGTGTACAGGGTGGGGGAGGGTGGAGAACTAGGGAATAAATAGAAGAAAAAAGTCATGTGCTGTGTCAGAGGGTTCTTCACTATGCAGAAACATACTATCACACACACAAATGCATGTTGGCATAGAACACACAATCCCCCACTGTGTGTCCAGTTCCTGGGAAATTGCTCAGGGCATTATAAACACCATGCAGTAACTGCTTAAACCGCCAGATTTAGCACTCTGCCTACAATAGACACAGAAATGAAGTTATCTAGAGTCAATTACAGAGCAATACTTCAACAAGAACAAAAGAATATAGCACAACCTTCGCATTCAAGTGCGGAGGGGTTCACAGTGAGAGAATAATCAGAGTCAGATGGAATTAATCACAAGAGAGCTGGCATGTTAATTCCCACAGGGCTGTGACCAACACCCACTCTATCAAGATACCTATATGGTCCTTCAAGCAGACCAACTGGGAGAAACAGAATAGACTGGATACCCAGTAGATGCTTGGCAAGCATTCTGAATGCCTATTAATAATCTCGTTGAGAAAATAGGTATAAAAAACGGCCAGAGCATATATGCCAAGCTTGCAAGTGATTAAATAATGTTGCATAGAAGAGGCCGGATGCCAATGGGCAAAGCCTGAACAACAGAATCAGAGAGAGGGCAGACTTCCAATCATGACTCTGCCATTGACCAACTGTGTTACTCTGGGCAATTGCTTTTTTTGGTGGGGGGTAATTCTTTGAGACTGTGTTACTTCATCTATAAAATGAGGCATTTGCATCTATTATAAAGTTTTTTTTAAAAAAACTAAATACAGTGCAATTTACATCATGTGCAGTATCTTATTCACAGCAGGCTCTCCACGAATGGACAATGTGGTTTTTGGTGTATAGACTGATATGAATCTCCAAGGACTGCAGCATAGGAGCCAAGACATATGGGTATGGGAAGACTGAGGGGGCAGAGTGCCCATTGCTCACTGGGGATGGAAAGGAGCTTTTTGGCTAAATGAGAAAAAAAAAGATACAAGATGGAGTAAGCTGGTGAAAGTCTCAATTATCTACATAGCCCTGAAATTGGAGAGTGTGTCTGGCTTCTCTTCTGCCCCTCGTATGAGGCCAAAGCCAGGCCAGAAAAGCAATCATGTTTGCTGGTCCAGTGGTGTTCCATTGCCAATACCAGTTTAGAGGATGGAGAACAGGCTTCCATGGACATGAGGAAATACTTCTGGTTACCTTCAAATCCAAAGTATGTGGTAAATGCAGAGAAACACTGAGAGCTGGCGACAAGGCACCATCACAAGGTGCCTGTAGTGAGTTGAGTGGTGGTCTCTCAAGAGCTATGCCCACCTGAACCTGGGAAGGCGACCATGTTTGAGAAAAGTGTCTTTACAGATGGACTTATGTTAAGGTTCTGTGGGTGAGGTCTTCCTAGGTTACGTGAGTGGATCCTAACTCCAATGGTAAATGTCCCATCAAGAGGGAGAGAAGGAGAAGAAACAGAGGAAACGTGTGAAGTCTAAGGTGGAGGTGGGAGTTACACAGTCACAAGCTTGGGACAGAAAAGATTGTCAACAGCCACCAGAAAATAAAACAGAAGCATGGGATGGACTCCCCCTCAGAGCCTCTGGAAGGAGGCAACTTTGTCAACACCTTGAACTCAGACTTTTGGCCTACTAAACTGAAAAAGAGTACATTTCTGTTGTTTTAAAACTCCCTGTTTTTGGTACTCCAGGAAACTAAGACAGTGGCCATCAAGGGAAGGAATAAAAGGGCAATGTTTGTGGGCGATGTAGAGAGTACATCCTGAGGTTGCTCAGGAAACTGGAGTTCTGACTACCCACTTCAAGTTTTGTGTATGAGCTGGGGAGTAGCTTAGGTTAAGTAATTTTGTAACATGAGTAGCTGTCCTGTGTTTCAGGTGTTTCTAAGAGTGCTAGAAAAGGGGAGACCAAAGAAATCTCCCACAAGGCAATATTCATTACCTGGGGGAATCTGTAGAAGACTGTGCAGACTATGATGCTATGGAAGGAATTAATAGCACCTTCTGGGACTTTCTGGCTGTGGACTGAGTATCTGGTGGTCAATTCGAATCTCTTGAGAGGCCTGATAAGGGACCAGAGAAGCCATTATATTCATTTGTAGTGACTGCAATTATGTAACTTACACTGTCACAGCCTAGCCCCTGTTGATCCTTTAAAAAAGGGTTTAGCCTGGATGGAACTAGAGTCTATAATACTGAGTGACTACTCACAAAAACAAAGGTCCGAGTATCACATGTTCTCACTCATATAATGGACCTTGAACATCCAACCTAATACTATAAGAAAATGACTGACAGTAGTGGGAAACTATGAGGGGGGAAGGGAGATGGGATTAATGATAGCAAATAACTCTCTGGGGATGGGGAAGCACCTCTTATCAATAGGGTACCTGAATGAAACGTATTTGTATACCTAACTCTTAACTGTACCCCACAACATCATAATAAAAAATATTGATTATAAAAAAATTTAAAAAATTAAAAAGGGTTTAGAAATCAGAAATTTCATTAAGTAGTATAATTTAGTCAATGAGAAAAGTAGCAATAAGGAGTTGCAGGTCTCTACACCCTACCCCCATCATTCCTTTCCATTCCAACATGACACAGTCCTCAGGCATCCCTGAGAGCTGGTGTCACAAATCACTCTCTCTTCCACTCACATGGGCAGGATTTTATGAGAATTCATGGGGAAAGTTTGGATACTGAATTCTCTGCATTCCAAATTAACTCAGAGAAGCATATGGATAGCTGTACTGAATTGCCTCTGGGCATCTTAGGCTGATAGTGTGTTCCAGTTTGGTCAAATACATGCCCAATATTGCTGTGAGCTAGTGGAGGTGAATCATACACATTCTTAATTTGGCAAGACAAACAGGAGCTTGTTCCTCAGTTCTAATACAGCGAATGTACCTTATGCCTTGCTTTCTCCAACTCTCATTTCAGAAAACAAAGATATCATTAATAAGCTCCCCATGGTTCTTCCTTCCCTCACCTGCCCCATCCACTTTCTCTCCCTCTTTCCTTCCCTTTGTTCAAAGACAGAACAGCCTGGAGGAAGGGTAATTAATGAGTTCCATCCCCGAGCAGCTGGGGGTAGGTAGACCACTAGAGACAGAAAGCCACGTGGAATTATCCAGGGGAGGATTTGAGATCATTTGTTAAGTCTGCCTTTCTGCTTCTGGAAGAACAGAGCAGGTGAAAGAACAGCAGGGTATAGCTAGGTGATCATCCCACAAGGACCAGATATAGGGAGAACCAGAAAGAAGAGTCCAAAATGGGCAGCAGCAGCCACATGCAGGGAGAAAAATGAGAAAAGAAGTTTAGGGGCAGCCAAAGAAAAAGGCAAGAATAAAATAAAACATGAAAATAAAGATTTTAGGAGAAATAGCAAATCAGGTAAAGAGGAAGAAAAAAATTTTTTAAAGAATTGAAAAAAAGCAACGTAAAAATCACAGTTAAAGTATCTAAAAACAAACAGGATTTCAAAAAGCCTAAGACAGTAGCAAAAAGAGAGGAGAAGATGTTCAAGCGTACATTTACTTCCACAAGTGTACTGGAGTCAAATATGCAAATGTTTTTTAAAAAATTGAGCAGCCTATTAGAGAGGAATGGAATCAGTCAACTAGTTCTGTGAAACAAACCACTCATAAGCCAGTGGCTTAAAAATAAAAATTCTTGCCTCTGTGGGTCACCTGGGGGTTGACTGATCTGGGCTGGACTTGTCTGGGAAACTCTGCTTCAATCTAGGGATCTAGCTAGGCTTGGCTCCTTGATACAGGTTGGTCTCAGGGCTTTACTCCTGGGTTCGTTCTAGGTCCAAGGGTGAAGAAAATAGTGGCCATCCAGAGAAAGGTTTGGATGAGGCTCAAAGAGTCAAGCCATTTCAAGGCTGGGTTAGAGTGACATCTGCTGACATTCATTGACCCAATTATGTCCTGTGGCCAAGCACAGGGATTATTAGTGGTGCCAGAAAATACACTCTTCCTATGGAGGTGTCAGGGAGGAAGTTTAATGAATGTTTTAATAAATCACAGGGATAAAAGAGGGAGAAGAATTAGGAAGTTATCACACATTTGTGACTATAATAATATAATCGAGACACAAAGTTATATATTGCAATCTATGAAGTTAAAGAACACCACCCCCTGTAACCAGTATGTGAAGCAGAAGATTCCTTGTATTCCTCCTCCCTCAGTATCTTGTGACAGAAAAAGAATCATGTGGCTGTATTAGAAGGGTCAAGCTATGGCTAGAACGTACCAAAGCATCAATTGCACTATTTTTATCTAACTCATACAACATTTCTTCAATTCTATCTCTGGGTATTGATTTTAATAAGCAAACACATTTTCCCTGCAAATTAATGTATCACACAGAATTATAATGAATAGTTTGCTTTATAGAAATATTTTAATAGACATAAGGCATGAGATTTGTAAGACTACAAAACAAACTATTTTAGAATATAATTAAGAGGAGAGTAGATAGATAAAGGAAGAAATGGTCAATGGTTGGAAAATATCAAACTCTTAGGTTGCTGTGAATAGTAAAGAAAAGAGAACATCTTTGCAAATTTCCCAAATAAACCTAATTAGTGGAAATCAATTTAATCAAATCATATTCATGTTTCTCATGAATATGTCAAATTATTCATTCCAAATGTATCAGAAGACAATGGTGACATCTGGGCCCTACTTGCAACTCTGCTACAATATGTACATTTAACATTTGGCATGGTATTTCAGTTGCTTGTGCCTTAGTTTCCCAATGTTTGAAATAAAGTCATTCTTCAACTTAATCTATAAGGCTCCTTCTGTATGAAGCGTTCAAGAAGTTTTTATTGAGCAGATACTTGTGGCATATGCTCAATGCTGGGGATACTAAGGTGAAGTTGTCCTGGCTCTGCTCTCAAGGAGGTCAAAACTAGTGGATTGGGACACAAATATCAAATGAATGCTATGTGGCAAGGGCTGCCTAGAGAAATCTTTAGAAGAATTTGGAAGGTTAGAAAAGAAAAAAGCTCCTTACCACAGGAAGGTTGAAACCTGGGTGGACAACACCTGATCAATTGAAGAAGACAAAAAGAGCATCCCAGGTGGAGGTAGAAGCAAGTTAGGAGTAGATGCAGGAAAAGGTCTGAAGCATGTGAGAAATTAGATGCCTAGACTCTGATCAGGAAAGGCTAGATCAGCCACGAGAAGAAGCAGGAAGTGAGGCCATCCAGATCCTTCTGTTCTCTGCTGAAGACCCAGCAGCGAGGCACTGAACAATTTTACATGAAAAAACATTATGATAGATTTGTATTTGTAGAAGGCTCACCAGATGAGGAACAGATTTAGTGGGTATTAAGACTAGGGGCAGAGAAACTAACAGAAGCAGTTGTAATAGACAAGAAATAACAAAAATCCAAACAAAGGCATTAAATGTAGGAATGGGGAGAGGAGACAGGTTGACAAATATCTGGGAAGCAAAATTAAGGGAGGATATAACTAGTTCACTTTGGTCCATGCTGAATTGATGTGGCAGTATAGTATTCAAGAAGAGATGCCAGAATGCACTGTGGTCTACTTGTAATTGAGAAATAAGAACACAAGATCTTTTGAATGACACCATGAAAGTCTGACAGGGTATAAGCACCGAGAGATATGTTTAGTGCACATCCTGGAAGGTGAGTTTCAGGAAGCTCTTGACAATAATATCTATGTCATGAGATACAGACAAAGACACACCTATATCTTATATACAAAATTAATTGGAACCATTGCTTTAAAATTAGAACCACGTTACCATCAGGTTTTTCTAAATAGATATTTTCAAATGTATAAATTTTATCTGAGCTCATGTGATACAGAACCTGTGTTGTTGCCTAGCAAATAATTGCTAGTTTATTTCTTTTACTTTATATGTATTCTATTTGGTTTTGCTTGCTGGGTCTAATGTTGATTTGCTCCTAAGGAAATATCATGATGGAGAAACAGCCACATAAGCCCACCTACACACTCACACACTCACATCCAGTTCATTTAACTGAAGTCATCTGAAATAGTCCATGCCCCACAAAAGAAAGAGAATCAATAACCTCTTTTTGTGTTTTACATCTTTCTCTGGCAACTGTGGGAGAACATGAAAAAAAAATCTATATTACAGAGAATGATGCCCCAAGGCAGCAGGGTCATGAATGTTCAAGGAAGAGGACTCACGACTTTCTACCCAGGCACATTTTCTCCTAAAACAAAGAAAAGGAAAAAGATTGAGTCATGGGCTACACATAAGTGGCCTTACAGGTAGATGTGAAAAGAAGGAAGTGAGAAGATTTAAGAGACCTGGTAAGGGTCTGAAAAGACGTATGAATGTGAGAGAACAATAATTCAACATTTGCTTTTTAGTTTTTAAGAACAAAAATCACTTAAAGGCACATATGGGAATTTTAAAAAAGTCTTTTGACGGTAAAACTCCCTATACAGCATATCTGTTTATAGCTCTGTTTCCAAAACGCAGATTTGGGTTAGAAATTTTTAAGGGGTCACTACTTAAAGATAAACATGAACCACTAAAGTGAAAGAAGGGTGGATGCTTGTAAAATGTGTTATGAAATTATTTCATCAAAATTTTTTAAGATTGATAGCAGAAATATGCAAATGTAAGCTAACCAGCTATTAATGAATTATTAGTGTCCCTGTAGTAAGAACTGTGCCCTGTCATAGAGAAGTCAAGACCTCTGAAACCACAGAAGAGTCAAGAATTAGAAATTGTGTGTCACCAAGAATGTTCTTATATCTTGGAGCGGGTATAGGCTTCCCTCAGAACACTGTGACATTCTTGGAAAATTGATAATGACTATGAGAGGTGGGGCACAAGTTCCTTAGTACAACTTAGTAGAGATGGATGACAAGTGGCGGTTGAGTCTACAACCCGACATGTCCCATTTGGTCTTCTTGTCCATGGGTGCTTAACTTCTGAATGGGGGAGCTCTGTACTTCTCAAACCTGGCCATGCTACAGAATTGCCTATGGTACTTTCTAGAAATAAAGCTGTTCAGGCTCCAGTCCCAGAAATTGTTTTAGTGCTTCAACACAGGCACTCTGGAAAAAAAAAAAGGGCAAATCAAAAAACTCTATTGGTAATTTTAGTACACAGCAAGGGTTAAGAGTCAGAGAAAGAAAAGATGAAAGGGAGGGAGAAAGGAGAAAAGAAAGAAATCAAATAAGCCCAGGTGATTAATCCTTACTCCTGCCTCCTACATTGAGTTTGTAGACTCCAAAATTCTGTGTATTTCTCTGGTTGAGGCCATCTCTTTTCCATACCTGTGGCTTAATAGAAGCTCACGGGGCACAGTGGATCTGAGTTGCCACATCTTGCCAATCTAGTAGAAGCAGTGGGATGCAGCCAACCTATAAGAAGGACTTCACAAAAAGCAAACACCTAATTCTGAATTCTATTGGAGTTAAGAACTACACATCAGGCTGGACTCTGTGGTGCATGCCTGTAATCCAGTTACTTAGGAAGCTGAAGCAGAAGGATCACTGGAGGCCAGGAGTTAAAGACCAGCCTGGGCAACATAGCAAGACTCCATCTCTTAAAAAAAAAAAAAAAAAAAAA